>NW_023604861.1:27576314-27642265 GCF_014898055.3 Talpa occidentalis
TTGCTGAATCTCATCAGCTCTTTGCAGATTTTTGTGATCAGTCCTTTATCATTAGTGTTGGGTGCAAAAATGTTCTCCCAGTTGGTGGGGTTTCTCTTTGTTTTTGTTATTGTCTCTTTTGCTGTGCAGAAGCTCTTTAATTTGATGTAGTCCCAGCTGTTTATCTTTCTCTTCACTATCACTGCTTTGGGTGATGTGTCTGTAAAGATGTCTTTGATGTGCAAATCCCGTAGTGTTTCGCCTATATTTCCTTCTATGTATTTTATGGTTTCAGGTCTTTATGTCTAGTTCTTTAATCCATTTTGAGTTGATTTTTGTGTATGGTGTGAGGTAGTGGTCAAGCTTCATTTTTTGCATGTAGCGACCCAGTTTTTTCCCAGCACCATTTTATTGAACAACTTTCTTTGCTCCAATGCATAGTCTTTGCTCCTTTGTCAAAGATTAGTTGACCATAAATCTGTGGGTTTATTTCTGGATTTTCTATTCGATTCCATTGGTCTGTATGTCTGTTCTTGTTCCAATACCATGCAGTTTTGATGATTATCGGCTTTGTAGTATAGTTTGAAGTCTGGGAGTGTGATGCCATCATTTCCTTCTTTTTTTTTCAGTAGAGCTTTGGCTATTCGGGGTTTTTGGTGATTCCATATGAATTTCATCAATAATTGTTCTATTTCTTTGAAGAATGCCATGAGATTTTGATTGGAATAGCATTGAAATCTGTATATTGCTTTGGGTAGGATGGCACATTTTAATAATGTTTATTATTCCAATCCATGAGCAGGGATGTCTTTCCATTTCTTTGTGTCTTCTTCTATTTCTTTTAACAGTGTTTTTATAGTTTTCTTTGTATAGGTCCTTTACTCTTTTTGTTAGATTTATTCCCAAATATTGATTTTTTTTGTTTCGATAATAAAAGGGGTGGTTTTTTTGATTTCTTCTTCTTCAGATTTATTGTTTGTGTATAGGAAGGCTACTGACTTTTGCGTGTTGATTTTGTATCCTGCCACTTTACTGAATTGATTGATGAGTTGAATTAGTTTTTTCTGTGGAGATTTTGGGGTTCTCTATGTATATTATCATATCATCTGCAAATAGTGATAGTTTGACTTCTTCTTTTCCTATTGGATTCCTTGGATGTCTTTCTCTGTCTTATTGCTCTGGCTAGGACTTCCAGTATTATATTGAAAAGCAGTGGTGAGAGGGACATCCTTGTCTTGTTCCAGATCTTAATGGAATTGCTTTCAGCTTTCACCATTGAGAATGATACTGGCTGTTGGGCTTGTCATAGATGGCCTTTATGATGTTGAGGTATGTTCCTTGTATCCCAAGAATTTCAAGGGCTTTTATCATGAATGGGTGTGCACTTTGTCGAAAGCTTCTCAGCATCTATTGATATTTTCATATGGTTTTTATATTTCTTTTTGTTGATGTGTTGGATAACGTTGATGATTTTCGGATGTTAAACCATCCTTGTGCCCTGGAATGAATCCAACTTGGTCGTGGTGAATTATCTTATGGATACATTGTTGGATTCTGATAGCTAAAATTTATTGAGGATTTTTGCATCAGTGTTCATTAGGGAGATTGGCCTATAGTTTTCCTTTTTTGTGTTGTCCTTATTCGGTTTTGGTATTAGTGTAATATTGGCTTCATAGAACGTGTTTGGTATTGTCCCTTCCTTCTCAATTTTTTGGAAGAGTTTGTGAAGGATAGGCACTAATTCGTCTCTGAATGTTTGGTAGAATTCATTTGTAAATCCATCAGGTCCTGGGCTTTGTGTTTTGGGGAGGTTTTTAATTACCATTTCAATTTCGCTGCTTGTAATTGGTCTGTTTAGGTGTTCTATTTCTTCTTTATCTAGCTTTGGGTGATTGTAGAGTTGTAGGAATTTGTCCATCTCCTCTAGATTGTTGAACTTGTTTCCATATAACTGTTCATAGTAGTTACTGATTATTCTTTTGATTTCTGCTGTGTCCGTTGTGATTCTCCTCTTTCATTATGATTCTGTGTATTTGTGCTTTCTCCCTTTTTTCCTTTGTGAGCCTGGCTAGGGGTTTGTCTAATTTTATTTATTTTTTCAAAGAACCAGCTCTTGGTTTCATTGATCTTTTGGATTGTTTTTTTTAGTTTCAATTTCATTTATTTCTGCTTTGGTTTTTATTATTTCTTTTCTTCTACTGGTTCTGGGGTTTTTTTGTTGTTCTTTTTCTAGATCTTTGAGCTTCGAGATTAGGTTGTTTCTTTGAGTTCTTTCTTGTTTTTGATGTGAGCTTCTATTGCTATATATTTTCCTCTTATTACTGCTTTGCTGCATCCCATACATTTAGGATATTGGTGTCCTCCTTGTCATTCAATTCAAAGAATTTTTTAATTTCTTCTTTGATCTCCTCGTTAATCCAGTGGTCTTCCAGTAGTGTGGCTTTAATCTCCATGAGGTAGGATATTCCTTGCCTTCTTTTTATGATTTATTTCTAGTTTGATGCCTTCGTGGTCAGAAAAGATGGTTGGTATGATTTCAATCTTGGTGTATCTGTTGATGTTTTGTCTTGTGCCCCAGTATGTGATCGATCCTGGAGAATGATCCGTGTGCGCTTGAGAAAATGTGTACTCCGTTTTTTTTTGGGTTTAGTGTTCTATAGATGTCTGTTAAGCCAAATGCTCTAGGTCCTTATTTAGAGCTTTAGTTTCTTTACTTATTTTTTGTCTTGTTGATCTATCCATTGTTGATAGTGGTGTGTTGAAGTCTCCCACTACATATGTGTTTTCTCTGATGTCTGTTTTCAGAGAGGACAACAGTTGTCTGATATATTTTGGTGCTCTTTCGTTTGGTGAGTATATGTTAATGAGTGTTATTTCTTCTTGAAGTATTGTCCCCTTGATCATAATGTAGTGACCATTGGGGTCTCTTTTTATTTTGTTGAGTTTGAAGTCTGTTTTATCTGATATAAGTATAGCTGTTCCTGCTTTCTTTTTTGGCCCATTTGCTTGTAGGATTGTTTTCCATCCTTTGACTTTGAGCCTATTTTTATCTTTTGTAGCTAAATGTGTTTCCTGGAGACAGCAAAAGGTTGGGTTTTGTTTCTTAATCCAGGCTGCAACTCTGTGTCTTTTTATTGAAGAGTTTAGTCCATTTACATTTAGAGTTAATATTGATATGTTAGCATCTGTATTTGCCATTATGTTTGTCTTTCCTTTGATTTTATTTATTATTCTTTTAATAACTTTTTTTTTTTTTTGGTCTTCTTTCGTTGTTATTCGTCCCTCTGAGGTTCTGGCTTTAGGATTCCTTGTAGTATTTTTTGGAGTGGGGGTTTAGTCGCAATGAAATTCCGGAGTTTCTCTTTGTCTGGGAAGGTCCATATTCTTTCTTCATGGAGGAAAGAGGCTTTGCGGGATAGAGTATTCTTGGTTGGCATCTGTTTTCTTGGAGTCTGTTGACTATGTCCCTCCACTCTCTCCTTGCCCGTAGTGTTTCTTCAGAGAAGTCTGATGTCAGCCTGATTGGTTTTCCTTTGAATGTTATCTGTTTCTTCCCTCTTGTCAGCTTCATTATTTTTTCCTTGTCCTGGATTCTTGGGAGCTTTACTATTATGTGTCTTGCTGTGTTTTTCCTTTCGTCGTGGAAGTTTGGTGTTCTTCTTGCTTCTTGTATATCAATTTTCAGCTCCTTCTTCTCATTTGGGAAGTTCTCTTCAATTATATCCATGAATATTTTCTCTGTTCCTACATCTCTCTCCTCTCCTTCTGGAATTCCTATAACTCTTATATTTCCTTTCCTCATGGAGTCAGATAGTTCCCGAAGTCTTTCTTCATTCTTTTCCTTCGTACTTCTCTTTCCTTTTCTGTTTTGGTTCTTTTTATTTCTGTGTCTTCAAGATTACTTATTCGTTCTTCCATTTCATCTATTCTGCTTTCATTGCTTTTCCCAGAGTTCTTTAGTTCCTCCATTAATTCTTTGATCTCCTGCATTTCTCTTACTTCCCTCTTTAGGGACTCAATTTCCTTCTTCTGATCTATCACTTTTTTAATCATGGCAATTTTAAATTCTCTTTCTGGAAGGCTCAGAAGTTCTTCCAAGTTGCTGTCGTTGCAATCTGGGGAGTGGTTTTCTTTTTGTGGTGTGCTTCTTTCCTGAGGAGTTTTTAGGTTGCGTGTGGTTCTTCTACTCCCTACTGTCTGTTTTCTAATTTGTCGTATGCATTGGGACACTGTGTTGCTCGGACTGACTGACATCTTGGGTGAACTTCTCCGCTCCCCTCTGGCTCTTCCAGGAGCCATCTCTGTCTTCTGGGGGAGCTTTCTGCTGGTTTTAGGCAGTTTTACTGAAGAAATGTCCCTGTTCTCAAATGGCGAAGCAGGATGCAGTCCCTGCGCCTCCGGTTTCAGGCACACTCTTCTGCGCACCCGGTCTGCCCCGGACGTGGGTGCCTGCTCCCTCTGTGGGCTCAGACTGCTGGTCGGAAGGGGCCTGGCGTGGAATAACTTCCCAGCTGGCCACTGGGTCCTCCAGAAACCTTCTGCCCTTTTCAAGCAGTCTTAAGAAATGTCCTGTTTTATAGGGTGTTAGTGACTTTTTTTTTTCCTGGTCGCTAGGTGGCCAGAGATCTCTCCTATTGTCCTTGGGGGCTGTTTTTCGCCTCCCCCCACCCCGTGGACAGAGAACAGAGCGGGAATGGTAGGGTACACCTCAACAGCTTTGGGTGCTGTGTCTGCCTTGTGCCCCACCGTCGTGGAGAAACCACGCCCCGAATTTTGGTGCCCAGGGTCTCAGTTCAAAGCCCTCAGTTCCAGGACGCGGGCTGTAGCCCAGTTCAGTGGCGCGGGAAATGGCGCCTTTTGCACAGCTCCGTGCCTGGGCGCCTGGTTCCTGCTCACTCAGGGAGGGACCTTCACCTCAGTGAGGACCTCCGCGCGTCTCCCAGCAAGCCTAGGTCGTCTCCCCGCAAGCCTAGGTCGCAGGCGCAGGGACCTGGGCAGCCGCGATCCCGGTCTGCACTTGCTTTTCAAGCGCCGAGCGCGCTGCGTTTCCGCATCAGCTTACCGGCAGCCCGGGCTGTGTGCGCGTCTCCCGGGGTCTTTGTTCTTCTCTAATGGCGCCGGAGCCGTTCGCTCACCGCCGCGGCGGATCTGCAGGGTTCGCCTCAGCTCCCGTTCACGGGGTGTGGTGGCTGCAATAGTTCCTTTCCCACGCACAGTCCCGCTTGCTGCGTCGTTTGTTCTTGTGGGCCGTTTGGTTTGTTGTTTCCTCCTCTCTGCCGTCGGAGAGTGCCGCCTCTGTGGGCGGGGGAGGGGAGCAGGGTTCTGCGCTTCCCTCCCTTCTGGTCCTCTTTTATGGCCACTTTCTTCTTCGGGCAGTTCGCTGGCGTCACCCGTTTATCTTCTGTGTCCCAGTTCTCACTGGGACCTGCCGCTTTTCCTCCCTATTCACTTTTTTTAATGGAGATCTTACTCTCAGCGTCTCCTCGCCGCCATGTTGCTCCGCCCTTTCCCACCTTGAAAATTTTATGGACAGCAGAGAATACAAATTTATAGAAAGTGTGATACATCAGCTGGCACCAGTGCTCAATATAACAATATTCAATTGATTCAACCACAGAGTAACTTGTAGATTGAGAACTGTATCTGGATTCAGAAGATTCTGACTGTGAGTATTGAATCTACCACTTATATTTACATGATTTGAATATTTAAACTATGAGTCTCCATTTCCTGATTTACAAATAATTCAAGGTTAAATTGATAAAAACCTAATGATAATAATGAATATGAAATCATTTTGTAAATTATGAAGTCTTGTGCAAATACTTGGGAGAGAGTTAATAAAGCCTAACAGTTCCTGAATTTGTACTTCAAACTAATAATGGATAAAGTTTTCAGCTTATTATACTATGTCAAAGTATCACTTAAATATGAAGGGAGAAAAAATCAGCACCTTCAGACATTATTCGTTCTGCTAATCTCAGTAAAACTGTGCATTTCAAAACCTACTCTCTCAAACCTGTGATTGGGGAAAAAAAGGAGTTTCTCAAGAAGAACAAGTATTCTAGTGTCAGAATGCAAGATCACCTTTCACTGTCTGGAAAGATAGAGGAAAGATAAATGGTTCAATGTGCACAGAGTTCTTGACCTCATGGGAGAAATAGACCATTCAATGCTCTCTTTGCCAAAAGCAACGCAGAACTGTTACCCAGCTGCAAAAGTTTGGGCTGCCCTAATGCATTATTCAATTGTCTTATTCTCTGATGCTTAAAAGAAGTCTGACTCCACTTCCTCCACTTCTAGCCTCTTATAGTAGAGAGGAGGAAATTTACTACAGCAATCTGGGGATGTTCTACTTAGAAGTGAAAGCAGAGAGGAGAGGATGGGGAATTGCTTATTTGCATCCAGAAACACATCATGCCAGGAGAACAAAAAACATGAAGTTTCATAAACTGGGGAAGAATGATGAAAATTAAAATGTTAAAGAGTATTTTCAAAACACTATTAAGTATTGAAATTAATAAAATTCTGAATGAATGTATGAAGAAAGAGAATCCAAAGTGACATTTATTATCAATTTCCCCCCCC
Source organism: Talpa occidentalis (assembly GCF_014898055.3). Lineage (NCBI taxonomy): Eukaryota > Metazoa > Chordata > Mammalia > Eulipotyphla > Talpidae > Talpa > Talpa occidentalis. Next base: position 27,582,882 of record NW_023604861.1, read on the forward strand.
CTATCTTTTAGAAATTATACTTATAACAACAAATACTGAATGGACTGTGGGAAATATCAGCATAATAAAAGTTTGTACTTATTTGTGATCTAACCCATTAGATTAGAAAATCTCATTTTAAGGTCTCAGTGTTTGTTGTGTTAAAATGAACACTTGCTTCAGCTGAGCTTTTGTTTTTTTTTTTTTAAATTATATCAGTATATGTTTGTACTTTTCACATCTTTGACTTAAAGAAAAACATTCCTCACAATATTAAGAGGGCCTATGTTTTTCTTTAAAAGGGTTGCTTTTTCCAAGTTTTACAAAGAAAAAAATCCAAAACCGCACACTCAGACTTTTAAATCAGATATTTCTAAAATGAGATAATGAAATACACACATCATTAGTAATCCAAACAAAACCAAAAGGAAAGAGGGAAGGAAGAAAGAAAGGGAGGAAGAGAAGGAAGGAAGGGATGGAAGAAAAGAAATGATGACAAATTCTAAGAACTTCTCAACTAAAATTTGATCTTATATAATTTATAAACAATATCAGTAAATTATATGTGTGTATGTATGCATATATGTATGTGTGTATATATATATATATACACATTGCTTAGTGCATCTGCTGTGTTGCAATAATATTTTTGCATTTGGAGTCACATGTCTCCCGATTGTGATCACCTTATCAATGAGTAAATATATAGTCTATTGTATATATATAGTCTATTGCTCCCTGAATTCTAAACTTTGATATTCTACTACTTTATGTTCAAATCAATATTCATTGAGGACCTTTTGAATGCTAAAGTGTCACATTAGATACTGGGAAAAAGACAAATAACAATAGCTATCTTAAATATTATGCATCTTAGCTATATACACTAGCTGCAAATGCTCTCCTACAAATAAAAATTATTTACCAAGTCACAGAGATTCTGGGTCCTGTTTGTTATGTATTAAACCCTCACTTGATTTATTTATTTATTTTTATTTTTATAGAGGCATGTTTTTTTTTTATTTTATTTATTTATTTGTTTGTTTATTTGTTTATACATGCACTGGGTACAGTCAGAAGCACGGGAGGGTGAGAGAATTCACCAGAGCCAGAGCAGGGAGCAGAGCAGGCAGAAGGACTGAAGTACACTGCTGAGGGGAGCAGCGGGCGGCAGGAGAGGTCTGCACGCCATGTGGGACCCTCCTCTGGTGGCCGGGGAGCAGCCGGGGATCAAACCGGCGCCGCAGAGGCCACGGGCAGCTTCGCAACCCGGCGCTCAACCGCTGCGCCACCGGGGAGGCCCCCTCACTTGATTTATTCCTCATTTCTGAAAGCAAAATTTCATATTGTAAAATGTGTTATGAAAATCTATTTCTTAAATAGTTAAGAGCTATATTTCTTCCTTTCTGGTATTCTGTGAATACCAAGCACTGTATTCTGCAACAGTGTTAAGAATTTGTGGGTTCTGTAGAAAGAAAACCCATTATTGTGCTTTGATGAAAAGCAAAGGCCCTTAGATGATCTTCTGGATAGACCCTTGAAAGTAGGATCTGGTTTTAAAATTAATTTTCTCCATAAATGAGAAATCTTGAGAGATAGACCTGTTTGATCTAAAAGTCACAATACTAATCCAAAATTCAAATAATAAAGGTAAACAAGATGGCAATCTCCTCCTCAGGTGAATTACACAGAAAGGGAGACTAATAGGGGACGGAGGATGTTAAATTAACTGCAGAAAGTTTACCACTTTCAGTTCATGTTTTTCTGGTATATTTTAATTAATCTTTTTTTAATTGATGTAACTTAGGTTTACAACATTGTTTATGACGTACAAAAACACCTCTATGTCAATCAGTTTTAAAAAAGGTAATGGGGAAATGCCTAAGACTTTTTAATGGAATGATATGTGTATGCAGCCAGAACAGAAAATAAAAAAATCAACAGGAAAAGACATTTTAAGGATTTTTGAGCAGTCATTTTAAACTTATAGTTTCTTGTTTTGTTTACATTTACTTGCATTTATTTAAATATTATTGTATAGTGATAGCAGGACTGGGATTAATCCATTTTTTTTTTGACGCCTCTTAAAATAACATTTCTTAGTTTCATTAGGTAACACTGAATAAGTCCTTCACAACAAAATGATGGTTTTACCTCTATCCAGACTTACCCTTCCTCTCCACCTGCCTAAAGAACTACTATTCATTGTTTAATGATTGTGTTTCAGTCCTTATTGCAATTGTTTTTATCTAGTTTGCTATCTATTTTTAAGGTGTACAATACTAATGATGAATAAGAAAATTGCTTAGTGCATCTGCTGTGTTGAAATAATATTTTTGCATTTGGAGTCACATGTCTCCCTATTGTGATCACCTTATCAATGAGTAAAAAAGCATTTTACTGCATTATTGTTATTAAACAGAATTCTCTCAAAATTATTTCATGACATGTAATCCCTAAATTTTAGCACTTAGGAAGACTTAAAGTTTAAAATTATGCACCTGATTCACTGTTACACTGTCTCAACAACAAAAATATACCTGGTTCACACTTTAGATTTTTAATAACTGCTTTTGACTAGAAGCAGCTAACATGAATCTATGCTAACAAAGGTCAAGTGCTACTATAATATATGTACGCCTGAAATGACAGGCAAGGGTCATTAGTGGAAAAGTCTGTAATAGGAATCTCTGACCTTGATACGTAAAATCTAGAAATGTATAGAAGATATATTAAACTGTCTCACCCTAAATGAATTAAGATGGAAAAGTAATGTTAAATGACTCATTCAAATGAAATTGAGGCAGTTGATTCTTATTGCTTAAGATCATTTTGAAGACAATGGATAAAAAATTGTTGCCAATATATTAATATATGGAAGTATAAGGAGTCTGCTTTTATTTGTTTGTTTTCTCTTATTTTTGAAGTTTGCTAAGGGCACAAAAAGTGTTTTTCACATTCTATCAATATTTACCCTCTCCCTCCACCTATGTTAATCTCTGCTATTTTCCTGTTATTACGCCTACAGATTTATCACACTTAACATCTCACCAAGCTGAAAACACATAAAGTTGTTTTACAGCCTATAAGCTACTACCTCCATCCAGACTTACCCTTCCTCTCCACCTGCCTAAAGATCTACTATTCACTGTTTAATGATTGGGTCTAATATAATGTCCTTCCTTTACTACCCTTGGCAATTGTCGTTTTCTTCTTTATGTTCTGGGTATGTAGTAGGTGTACTATAGCACCCATGACTGTAAAATAGATAATAATTCTTTATATAAGCATGTTTTTTTTCTCTTTTTTTAAGATTTATTTAATTATGCATACAAGAACTGGGGTACAGGCCATAAGTGCAGGGAGTGAGAGGAGTCACCAGAGACAGAGTGGGGAGCACCAGGCAAGACAGGGGAGATCTGCTGTGCCATGTGGGTAGCTCCCTGGCTGGGGATTGAACTCATGCTGCAGTGGCTGGGGATAGCTTGAGAGTGCTGAGACTCTAACACCTGTGTCACCAGGGAGGCCCTATATAAAGCATTTTTTTTTTCACAATTGGCCTATCAGCTTCTAGAATGTGCCTATGTGATGTTCATTTCTATTTAACTTCCCACATGCCTAAAATACTACTGCTCATACTAGAACTCTGTTAAATGAATGTATGACACTGTTATCAATTGCAGACAATCATAATAGGGTCCTGAAAAATGGCTCTTATTAAGGTAAGAACTGTATTTGTTCTGAAATGGAGCAAACCTGGAGAAAAGGGGATGACTCAGTCGGTGGTTCCTTTTCCAAGTGTTTATGAATGTAGAATGCAGGACAAACAGAAAGAACAGTAACAACATTTATGTACATAGGGATGAGAAAAGCAGAGGAGAGAGCATGAGCGCTTGCTTATAGCTTTGCATGTGACCAGATCCAGACTGTCCTACCCCAGATAGTGCCCATGGTACAGTGATCCAAGTCCAAACAAGAGCCAGTCAAGGAAAGATGGTAGCTGGCCTGTTCAAGAGGCAAGCCAGGACCAGCCACCTGGAGCACAGCAAGCTGCTGAAACCAGATGACAAGCCATACATGCGAGGACCAAGCCCAGGTGTCCCATCAAGAAGGAAACACCTATTTGCACTGGTACAGAGGAAGATTAAAATGAAGTGACTGAGGATTAGTCAACTGCCATCCACTGAGAGAGCAGCCTGCCTGTGTCCTGACTCTTTAAGCTCCCTTGGTGGCACTGCTCCCCAACTTCTTCCCAACAGCCTCCCCCTTCAGGTAGTCAGGGGATGGAATCTGGAAAACCACCTCTTTTATTAGCATCACCTACCTACTCAGAGGACGTTAGTCCCCAATATAATCAGGGTCACGTGGTGTGACTGGGATGTCCAGGAAGGTGGTACCTCTACCCACTGCACCAATCTGGTGCATGTTGATCTGGCTTGGTTCAAGCGCACAGAGGCCACCTGAACTGTCTCTTGCTCTCCGCCTGTGAGTGTAGCAGACCCAGCCTTTGGGCTAGAAGGCAGTGACTCAAACCACTGCTCTGGCTATGGAGCCCATGTCCGTAGCCTACCATCTGCCCCCAGCCTGTCTATGTAAATGACGTATGTGGTGCCTTAGAGCACTCTGAGCCTGCCTGCATGGCTGCGGATCATGCAGCTGGATGGGCGTGCTGCTCTTGCGTGGGAACTCATCTAAGCTAAAGCTGTCCCCTTGCAGATGCTCATGCATGCTACCAGCGGCAGGCCAGATGCAGTGGCTGCAGTGTGGTTCCATGTGGTAGGATTGGCTGTTAGCTGCCAGTGGAGCCAGGAGTCCCAGAACAGGGTGGCTGTGGTGTTGAGGGGCTGCTGCTGTTGTGATCACACTGGACCAGCGATGAGCCTGCTCCCCCAAAAGCTCAATTTTTCTGTGTACTTGAATTTCAAGTAAGTGTGTTTGCATGTGTGTGTGTGTGTGTGTGTGTATGTATTATTTTAGTCAATAGAAACTAGGAGAAATTCAGGAGCTCTCAGTTTAATCATGAAATAATTAATAATTAACAAAAGCATAAACAGAGCCTTAACTAATGAAGTTATTAAACACTGGGTTTTTGTACACATAAACTTAATGTCAATGTGTAACAGAAACTGCTCAAATGTGCGAGGAATTAATTTCTAAGAAAACCAAATAGAAAATCTTTTTTTAGCACTGACATATGTTTGATAGAAAATAATTTGACATGTTAGTCTTGACCTTATCCTTGACAAAATATCTCCGTTAAACCTTTAGACATTTGTTTTAGTCAAGCTATCAGTACAATTTTCTTTTCATCTGCTGTTTTGATTGAAAGGTTTTTAAAAAATTAAAACTAATTATTAACTTAAAAAAAAACCACACTTGACAAAAATGACCCAGGGAAAGTCCTGTCATTCAAGTGTAGCTGAACATATACTGACTTATAAAAATTAATATTCTAACTATGTTTTGCTTTATTATGTGAAAATTATTCCCTTCCTCTGATCATTAAGCAGCTTTCTCTGCATGAAATAAAGGCAAAAAAACAAAAACAAAAACAAATTTCAGTTCTAAGAAGAGAATTGTTTTACTTTATCAGACACCATCAGAAGTCTTAAATAAATGTCAATATTTTTATTTCTAATAATGATAGTTAATAATTGAATAATTTATTCTCAAAGTACTTAGTAAATAACATTAATTCAACTCCATACTGTACTTTGAAAATGAAATATCATCAAGAATCAGCATAATTTTCTCATAAAGGAAATTTTCTTAAAGTTTGATCTTTCAATTTTCTTTCAAATTGCTGCTCAGTTCTTTATACCTTTAGGGATAATACCATAATACCATATGTAACTTTCCAAACCACTAAAGAATAATTTATTATTCTCAGCTTATATTTGCCTAATTAATCAATTGTTTCCATCTTTATTTCTTTGTGGTTTTTCCATTCATGCCTCTCATGATCATCTACTTATTGTCTGCTAGGCCTAAATCACAGCAGTTGGTGCTTTTTGAAATGCAATAATTAATTAAAAAAAAACCTTACATTCCCAACAATTGCAATTTCTTAGAAGACACAGATCTGAAATTACCTTAATAAAATCTAGGATAAAATACCAGCTTTATGGAAATTTTTCAAATCTTGGTTTATTTTTTGCAGGTAGGTAAGTAAAAGAAAATTTTGTCTCTGGGCCTCCCCGGTGGCGCAACGGTTGAGCGCCAGGTTGCAAAGCTGCCCACAGCCTCTGCAGCACCGGTTCGATCCCCGGCTGCTCCCCAGCCACCACCGGAGGAGGGTCCCACATGGCACGCAGACCTCTCCTGCCGCCCGCTGCTCCCCTCAGCAGTGTATTTCAGTCCTTCTGCCTGCTCTGCTCCCCGCTCTGGCTCTGGTGAATTCTCTTACCTTCCCGAGCTTCTGACTGTACCCAGTGCTTGGATAAATAAATAAATAAAAATAAATCTTTAAAAAAATAAAAAAAAAAAAGAAAAAATTTTGTCTCTGGAGACAAAGTAGAAAGTTGAACAATGGGTAGAATTTTGATCTGTGGCCACATCTCTCCAATTTCTGCTTCTATGCTCACATTGCCTTTTGTCTGTCAAATCTCTCAAGTGTACATCTTATAAGAACAATTGTAATTGGATTTAGTGTCCACTGATCTAATTCAAGATGATCTTTTCATCTCAAGAGCTTTAACTACATTACAACAGTAAAGATTCTTTCACCCAGTAACATAGTATTCACATCACTTTAAAAAAAATAGCATGAATAAAGCGTTAATAAATATAGCTTTTATATCTAGCCTTTTAATAGTTATTAAATAGGAACTTAATATTTGCAGATTTGAAATAGCCAATGTAGTAGTATAATATAGCTAATATAATTGATGAAAAATGTGTAAAAATGCTTAATATTTGATTGATTTTTTTATTGCTTATATGCCACCCATGAAACTAAATTTCTAGCCTTATTTTACTTATTTGAACAATGTTCAAATATGTTAAACCAATGAGACAGTTTACTGTTTTGTACATTATTTATGCCAAAAATATTTATAAATATTTTCCTACATATTTGGAATCTAGGATTTTTAAAGGGAAAATAATAAAAAGCAGTATTAAGGAATTTGTGGGGTAATGTTGAGAATTTGGGTATAAACTAAGAAGTCTCAGAAGCTGAATTTTGTTGGGTTGAGTCAGTTACAGTGAAATTAGCTGAGGCTAAGAGTAGACCCCAAAACAACTATGGTTTAAGTAGAATACATTCTTCCTAGTTGTAAAGGCAGGGTATGAGCATTGGTGAACAAGACCACCATTCAGCTGTAAAACCTTCAGAGCTTTATCTGTCTCCTGTATTTAGCAACAGGTCCAAAGGTACCTCATGTCCTATGTGGTTACTTCAATCCTAACCATTTCATCAGCACTCCAGAGAGTGTATCTCTCCTCTAGTCAAATTGTTGCATCTAGCTATTAAGGGTTGAAATTATCCTTTCTTTTTTTAAATAGCTACAGGCTCAGCTAAATAAATTACATTATTATAGGATAAGGAGAGAACCTGTTATTCATCAATGCTGCAAAGAACTGGGAATCAAAAATGTTTAACCTTTTTAAACTTCTATATAAAGGTTTGACATTAGTTATAAGACAGATTTAGTTTTGATTCAAACACTCATTCTCTTAATTGAAATTAATATGTAATAATGTAATAGCAAAACAAAGGCTAGTCTAAGAAATAATTTCCAACTTTTTTAAATGAATATACTCATTAGTAAACAAATTATGAGCATTTACTCCAATGTATTTTTCATTAACAACATAAATGTATTAATGATATAAAGCTATAATCACTATAAAACATGTAAAGATGCACATTAAATCTTGAGAAAAGATAACTTATACTGTTTTATTTGCATATCCCTGGTGATTGCATTCTCTGCCCTGTGGGGAGAAGTTTCCCCATTTTGGGGACCACTGGTACTTCTTAAATTTTAATGTGCAAATAATTACTTGGTGATCATCTTAAGATGCAGACTCTGATTCAGGACGTCTAGGATTATTTTGCATTTCTAACAATCTCCCAAGGGATGCTGATGCCTCTGGTAATCACCCTCTAAGGAGCAAATGTTTAGAAGATTTCTCCTGAAGACTTACATTGACTTGAATCTTTTGTCTCTTGAATCTCTTACACATTCCACTATGAGCAGTCTTACAATCATTCTTTTTTTCTGTTACTTGTTTTTCCTTTTACCAGAGTTTAGAATTTCAGGTTTTATTTTCTTTTACATATGAGATAAGGAAATACACAATCTACAGAATAGGTATCAGTTAAGAGGCTAAATAAGAGTGAATGTAATCATGTAAGATTTTTATATTAAGTGGGATACCCAAATTTGTTTAGATAGTAAATAATAAAATATTTTACTTTTTGTTTTTTAATCACAAGAATTTGATGATATTTTCAAACAGTTGCCATAGTGATATTTTTATTTATTAGATTCCTAGCCACTTACACATGGGGGCTTTTTAGGGATAGTGAAAGAATGAGAGGAAACTATTCACATGTGAATTGTAATTGAATTATTTTCATGGTCCTTTGTAATCTAATTTAGTTAGGTATAATTATTTATTTTATAGGATGTTGTGCATAACATTGATTTCCAGAGAGAATCACTGAGACCACATCATGTAGCCCTAAGCTAACATTCCAGTAGAATCATACCATATAATTTATTCTAACTGCATTTTGCAAATTTTGATCAGCTCTGTCTAAATTGTTACATAAATTTGGCCTTATAAAATATCTCTTTCTATCCGTGTGTAATACTAAGATTCACGCAAATTCTATATTTGTACTTACATTTGCCTGCTTTTAAATTTTTGCTAACCAATTTATTTTCCATTTTTATCACTTTATATGTTCCACTGGAAATACCATGTAGATGTGTTTTGTTGTTTAGTCCGATCTGAAATTCTTTTTGTCTTATTTGAAGAAATGCTTTCTTTCACATTAAACAAAGCTAACATACTTCTTTCTTAAAATTTATCTTAATGTGTTCCCTCTTTTCCCTCATTTCTACAGATTTCAAAGATGGTATTTATTTGATTCTCCACTCCTGTTAATTGCTAGTTTCAGCTCTATCACTAACTGCTCTTTTAATCATAAGTATTTCACTCTAGTATTTTCACCAAATATTTTTCTTTTTCTTTTTTTTAAATTTATTTATTTATTTATTCAAGAATCGGGGTACAGGTCAGATGCACGGGAGGGTGAGAAGATTCACCAGAGACAGATCAGGGAACAGAACAGGCAGACTGATGAGATACACTGCTGAGGGGAGCCACGGGCATGACAGGAGAGGTCTGCTCTGCTATGTGGGACCCTCGCCCGTCGGCCGGGATCGAACCGGCGCTGCTGAGGCTGCGGACAGCTTCACAGCGTGGTGCTCAACCACCTGTGCCACCAGGGGAGACCCTTAACCAAATATTTTTCAAGAAAGAAAATGTATTCCATTAAAAGATCCTATTATCCCTCTTTCTGTAACTCCCATAAAATAAAATCATTAAAAATTGAGCAATTCTTCAAGGACATGTAGAAATGTGATATATATTTAGAAAGTCAGGACTTTTATAAGGCTGCATCCATATGTGATATATTATATATGCTTATAGATATGTATCATTTATTAATATATTCATATCATTTCTATCTATGTTGATATATGTTCTCACTAACCTTACCTGAAACTCAAACATGTTTCAATCTCTGTATCAAGATTTTTCAGTTCTGAAAATCTTTTTTATTAATTTTATAAAATTATGATATCTATATGCCCTCTTTTCTTTCCAGGTACTACTGTTATGCGCATATTCCTTCTCCTAGATCTTTCTTTCAATCTATTTTTTCCTCAGATACATATCTTTTAATATATATTTGTTCTAGTTTTTTAAACATTTACTTATTTATGCATACAAAAACTGGGGTGTAGGCCAGAAGTTCAGTGGGGTGGGTGACAGGATTCACCAGAGACAGAGTGAGGAGCAGAACAGGCAGATCCACTGAAATACACTGCTGAAGGGAACAGCCGGCGAAACAGGAGAGTTCTGCTGTGCCATATGGGTAAGTTGCCTGGCTGGGGATCGAACTCATGCCACAGTGGCTGCTGATAACTTGATAGCACTGTCTTTAACCCCTGTGCCACCAGGGAGGCCCCCTTTGTTCTATTCTGTAAGGCATTTCCTTCTCATTAATTCTCAAGACTACTCATTCGGATCTGAATATCCATTATCCATTTGCATTATATTTCCAGAATCTTTTAGTAGAAAAATAATATATTTTTGAAAGAAATATAAAAATATGTAGTTACAACCATTTTAGAATCTTGATATATTTCTTCTGTGGTTGCAATTAAATCCTCTTAGTTCCTTTACTTGTGAACCATTCAGCAGTTCCCTTGCAATTCTATTTAGATGGGTAGGTTTATAGATTATTCTACTTTCCTCTCTGGCAGCTGGGTCATAGTTCTTTTTCTTCCTTTTGGCATCATCTCAATGTTGGCTGCACATTCAAATTACCTTGGCAGCTTTTAAATTATTAATGCTGAGCTCCAACTTAACACATTTTATCACAACCTTTAAGGTAGAGTTCAGTCAAAAATATATAATTTTAAAATGTCTTTGATTAATCTAAGCACTATGGTCTATAAGCCTATTGTGTTTTAGGTTTAGTTGATTGGAATAACTTAAGTGACGGAATCCTGACAGATGGTGCAAAAGTCAGCATGAATTCAAGCCCCACTGGGTCTGTTGTGAAGGAGCAATGAAACCATTAGTTCACTGTTATGGTTTCCAGACAGACAGAGGCTCCTGCTCTGCAAATTCTCTGGACTATCTCACCTTCAGAAGATTGAAACCATGTGTTCTACCTCTTTTTGGTTTTCTGGGAAGTCAAACTCAGGGGAATACAAAAAGTCACTTGAAATAAATGTCAGTCCTCTCTTTGGTAATCAACATCTATTGTGTGATTATTTTTTAATTATTTTTTCTGATCCTTATTGCTGGACTATAATTTGTCTCCCAGGAAATTTTCCAGAACATAAGGGTCGAGAATTCCAACTCTAAAGCTCTCCAAGGAGACCCTAAAAGTCTTGCAACCTAATTCTACCCAGTAACTTGAAAATTCCATTACCTGTTTAACTCGGAGAAGCAAGATAATGGAGCTGAAAGTAAAGAGAAAGGACATTTTGTTCAAATAACAAATTACCCCAAATACCCGCTTTTTATGCCAGTGGTTACCGTGAAATTCACCTCCAAATGAGGTTTGACTTAGATATAACTATATCCGGACTGGTATTGGTGGAGTATTTAATTTCATTTTTATTGTTCATTATTATATATAGAATTGCCTGAAAATTGATTATCCTTTGCAGTCATATCAATTTAAACAGACCTCAATATTTAAAGAATAGGGAGAGAATATAAGAAATAATAATTTAGTGCCAAATGTCACATTTAATATGTAATTTTAAAAATTAATATTAATTATTACTTAGAACACTTTTAGAAGAGGTCATATACCTAAATCAAATACTAGTTAAGTAAAAATCAAATAGGTTAAAGGATTTTTCACAAAATTACACAGTTAAGAAGTGAGTAGGAGGCCTCCTTGGTGGCACAAAGTATTAAGTCTCAGTGCCATCAAGCTATTGTCAGCCACTGCTGCATGAGTTCCATTCCTGGTCAGGGAGCTAATACACAAGGCACAGCAAATAACTTGTCTCACTCACAGTGTATTTTAGTAGATTTGTCTGTTCTGCTCCCTACTCTGTCTCTGGCGAATCCTCTCATTCCCTGCACCTCTGGCCTACACCCCAGTTCTTGTATGCATAAATAAATAAAATAAATCTGAAAAAAAAGGAGTAGGATGAATGAAAATAATCAGTCTTCAAAATCATACTACTACCCACTTCTTTATCCCCTTTATTTTCAGCTAACCGAAGACAGAGATACTTTCCTTATTTTATCTAATTTAGCATTGTTGAAATATAATCCATAAAATATAATCAGGGTTGTACACACAAGTGAGCTAGATAATCTGGTTAAATTTTCTTATGTTTTCTGGAATTTGCTACAGCATTGCCATTCTTTTAAATTCACTTTTAAAAAGAATATACGTACAGAGAATCTTTAAAATTACATTAAAACAATGTCTATCAATTGGCGTGTCATGCTTGAAATATAAAGACAGACTATATAGAGTACAAAACAGAATGGGTATAATGTTACTTTGTAAGTAAATTAAATACCACATATTTATAAATTATTCAGTGTACCCATTATATCTCTTACTAAAGGTTCAAATAAGTAAGTTTTGTAGGGCCATTAATAAGCAGGGACAAATCTTTTGAATTGAATAGACAATCTTACATAAAACTTCCCAATTAAATTAAATCTGATAGGAACAAAATAATTTTATCAGAGGAGTTGAGGTACAGAGTGCTGTAGTTCAGGGAACATTTAGATAATGGAAATATATTAAATGATAAAGGGTTTAGAAATATAATGAGAAAAAGACTGGAAAAGAGGAATGAGATTAGGTTACAGAGGGTCACTGTGTAAGAGCTGAGAGGCACTATATTGTGTGTAGGAGCAAGGTGACTGATGGCATTTGTTTTTTCAGGAAGCAGTATAAAGAACTGGCAAATTGAAAGGGGAGTCTGTTCATACACACTAGCAATATTAGATTAAGTGCTTTGGATAATACATACTATAAAACACAGACTCTGTTCTTACAGAGTTTATAACACATTTGGGAAGGAAAGATATTAACTTTGGAAAGTGGATGACAATGGAAATTTTCATATAACACCAAATTTTGAATTAATTCATTTTCCAAAATGTCTTGAACTTCAATATTTGGCATTTCAGGTTAAGCCTGGGTATTAGCCTGGACATGGCCTTATCCTTTGCTGAATTATAGGCAAAAGAGAACATATATTTGCATTTGATGTATTTTGGATTATACACATTTGTTTTTCTAGTTGTGAATAATATTCTGTGTGTAATTACATATTTTTGAGAACAATTACTAGAACTCATTTAGATATTGGTCACCCTGAAAATTCTATTGTGTTTCATTTATTTTTCTATCCATCCTATCACCCCTTAAAGGAAAACTCCTAAAAGGAATAATTCAAGAATATCCTTTTCAAATATTTCTAAGTCAGTGAAAAGTAAATATGGAATCTCAAAATGCTGATATTTGCATACATAGAAATTTGGGAAATAAAGCCCAGCTGTAATGCAGTAGAGATTACAGATAGTGACATCATACCAATTACTTTCATGGTATCTTCCCCACAAGTCAGGTAGGATATCTTAAATTCCCAATTTCTGTTGTGGAACATTCTCAAATGTTCCTATTTACTAACTTAATGGATTTCAATTTGTATGTCATCCCAAATAATAAAATCTCTATTTGGCTCTTTTAATATTTTTTCATTGATATATCTCCCATTTCTGATTCTATCCCAATGGTTATATTTGCACACTGATATCTTCATGACAATCACCTAGACAGTAAAGTTTTTTAAATGGCATCATTTGTCTCTATACATACTTCCTACAAAGATCAAGTGACTCCTATCAGGTTAATTTAATTAGAGCCTAATTCTAGTTCTGCCACTCTTGCATAAAAATCTTCATTGATTCCTCAGGATCTCAGATAAAATCTATACTTCTTTAACTCATAATCACTGCCTATTCTGGTCTCACACTTAATTTTTCAACTTTTTCTTCAGTGTATTTCTCTTAACAGCTGTGTTATTTTGGATTCACTAAGCAGCAGATGCTGAAATGCCATTGACTATGTAAGAGATTTATGGAGAAAACACCCTTGATAGTACCGGTGAAGTGAGCAGGAAGGAGAAGGTAGGGGAAATCTAAGATCATGGTGCTTATAGCAGAGGAAGGACTGGGTAGGAAGATGATCAGATTCAGTGCCACTTCAGAAAATGTTTAATCATCCTCATAGAGAGTCCTAGAAACAAATCTCCAGTTCAGGGAGCCCCGGTTCTTTCAGAACTTCTACCACTCTGAGAGCAGTCTTTAAGAAATGTGGACTTAGCTTGAATTCCTTGGGAGAATGCAGACAAGCAGTACTCAGTTATGCATTTTTATGCTTATTCTAACAGTTGATCAAAGTTCAGTATTCACTATTTGCCATACATGGCTTGTTTATTTTTCATTTCTGAGTTCTGCTCAAGCGATTCTTTTAACTTATAATATCGCACATTCACATTTGTGAAAATCATAGACAATCTTTTAACTCATCTACTTCAATAAATATTTTATATGATCAGTTAGTTGCAACACACAGCCTCTACAATACTTAACTATGTTTCATCAATTGTTATTTTTGCTTTAAAAGCCAACAATACATACTACAAACTGACATTTAGAATAGAACTCTGGAAATTTTTATAATTATTATTTAATTTTATTTATATATATACAACAATCCTACTTTAAAATATCAAGTATAACTTGAAATCATCCTTGGGTTTTCATAAGAGAAAATATCCATTTAGCAAAGTATTTAGAGTATTTTAAAGTACCTAGTTCAATCAAACAAATGAAATTCTCAGAAATAGAGACAATACCACATACTGGAGCAAATTAAGTCCTTAACTGGTCTCCTCATCTCCCTACAATGACACTATCAACTGACATTTGGTTAGACCTATGATTCAGATATGATCAGTCATAATGGGCATTGTACTGAATATTTATTCAATTGCATGCCAGCCTTTCCAAGTGTTTTGCACATATTATTTTATTCAATCCTTGAAACAACCTCAGGTGTCAGATACCATAACTAGCTGGTTATATAACTACAATAAAATAAGTATTGCGAGGTAAACTTTTTGAATTTTGCTTAGAAGTGAAAGTATTTTGGGGAGTTGCCTGTACAAGCACATTATTCCATGATCGCTCTCCATAGTCAGTTAAAATCTCCATTGCATTCATTTACGCTCTAAATTCCATATAGAAAGTGCTCAACTTTACCATGTGTCATGTACCCCCAAATTAGGGATGATTTGCTGCTTTTATTGACCGATTCTGAGGGAAAAGCACACAGAAAAAATATTGATATGATTTTGGCATGATTCCTAAGTGCATGAGCTATAGTTAATATGCATATATATGTAACTACACACACACACATACACACACACACACACATATATATATATGTTTCAGTGCATATGTACTGAAAGAGGGGAGAATTTTAACTGTAACATCAAGAAGCAATTTTTATTTTTTTTAACATTTAAAAGAAGAGGTAATAGGAATAGGAGAAAGAAAAAAGAGGAAGGTACCTGAATAGTCATATGTGGGCAGGAGAGCTGCCTAATATTTATTTTTATTTATTTATTTAGTTAGTTATTCTAAAGATTTATTTATTTATTTATTTACACAAGCACGGGGTACAATCAGAAGCGCGGGAGGGTGAGAGAATTCACCAGAGCCAGAGCAGGGAACAGAACAGGCAGACAACCGAAGTACACTGCTGAGGGGAGCAGCGGGCAGCAGGAGAGGTCTGCACGCCATGTGGGACCCTCGCGTGGCAGCCAGGGATCGAAGCAGCACTGCAGAGGCTGCGGGGAGCTTCGCAACCCAGTGCTCAACCGCTGCACCACTGGGGAGGTCCCTATTTTTATTTTTTTAAAGATTTATTTATTTATTTATACAAGCACTGGGTATAGTCAGAAGTGCGGGAGGGTGAGAGAATTCACCAGAGCCAGAGCGGGAAACAGAACAGGCAGACTGATGAAATACACCACTGAGGGGAGCAGCGGACATGGCAGGAAAGGTCTGTAGAGCCACATGGGCCCCGCAACCAGTGGCTGGGGATCGAACCGGCGCTGCGGAAGCTGTGAGCAGCTTCGAAGTCCAACGCTCAACTGCTGCGCCACCAGGGGAGGCTCTAACTTTTAATTTTTTTGTAAGAAGTAATCACGTAATTATTAATTTGGAGATACACACACATGCTAGATATTTCTATTGTTTCCACTATTGTCTTTTAAAACTTGGTGAATATCATTGCTGAACAAAGTGAAGAGCATTAATTTTAAATGGCTAAATTTGCTTAACTGCACCTGTAAAGATATTTTTAGTAAACATAAGGAAGAAACTGAATGCATCATCCTGATTTTAAAATTATCCTGGTTCAATTATTCACTCTATTTAATGAGACCCTTGTGCAATGGAATCATCACAATGCAAGAAATGTGTGAACTGCTTTTTAAGCCACTCAGAACTGGGGAAATCTTTAAGAATATTTTTCTTTATAATATGGAAGAATAAAGCAAAATGGCCTTTTTCAAGAAAATCATGGATACTTTCCAAAGCTAGGTTATTAAAATAGACAACAATCCTGATTATGTGGTACTTGCTCACGTATTTGAATATAAGTAGGAAACGAAGGAAGGAAGCAAAGTCAAGAGGGAGGGCAGGAAGGAAGGTTTGGTAGAGGAATTTAAGTTCTGAGGGTAATGACATGTCTTCAAATTACTCGGTCATCTGCTTGCAGTTCTGAACATTTGAACTTTAAAGAAGGACTATACTGATCACATTATTTATTTATACTGTCAGTAATTATTCTGTGTATTTTATGTTTACTTTTTATATTAGTGATATAAGTTTAGTACTCTTTAAGGATAAGGGTCTGAGATAAATTAAATTTGAGATATTTGTTCCAATGTCACAAACTGGTGCAACTTGATAGTAATCTGAGTCTAGACAATTACACTTTAAAGGCAAAACTTTTAACAACTTTGCATCCAGCTCTGATATTCTTACCCATAATATGTTGGCTAATCAATGGATAGTAATAAATAAACTACTAAAATAATATGCTTAATATCTGTATTCCCCATTAGAATATAGACTATTTTATCTCCAGCAGCAGAATTGGAAAACTTTTAATAACTTTTATAGTAAATGAATACTTATGTTGAAAGATAATGTTTTTTTTGATTTTTTGACTTATTTTTAGAATATGTGTACCTTAGTTATAGTTTGTTTCCATAAAAATTAGTTTTTAATTATAAAATGTTTCAAATATTTGTTAAAGGTATATCATAATGTTTACGCTGAGCATTGTTACAATTTCTCTCCAAAGTGACATTCCTTATTTATAATTCCAGGAATCCTAAATTTCCAGTAATCTTAACACAGATATTGAAATAGTTTTAACTTGAAAAAAGTAAAGTGTGGTTGTCAATACTTTCCCACAAAGAAATCTATTTCTATATCCTGATTTTTTGTTCACCACATATGCCAAGCATTTTTATGTGCTACAGCTTCTTTATACACCCTCTTCTATGAATTTCCCTTTATATCCTCCCTAAGATTTGAGTAGGAAGATAATAACAGGCATCACAGTAGCTTCAAAAATGGAGTGGCTGTAATGTATCAGATTTTGCTGTTAGTGCTTTATCTACTTTAATTCTTATAATCTTCATCATAAAACCATGTGATTATTACTATAATTCTCATATTAGTGTTGAGGAAATTGCAAGATAAGAGATTAAGAAACTTATATAAATGGTAGGGCTAGCGGCAAATCTTAAGCCATATATAGAAAGCAAAAGCAAAGCCTTAATGATAGATTAATACATTTGATTATATTTATTAAACTTTTGCATTAATAATAATGTTAGAAGTCATATGTAAATTTAATTTCTGGTCTTGAAAGTATATCCAGTATCTGAGTAAACTTCCTAACATATAAATTATGGAATCTGAGTGAAATATGTAATTCAAATTCTTGAAGGTATCAGAAAAAAAATCAAGGCAGCCAGCAATTAAGCAAAAAGATAGCAAAGGGAAAATTCTTAAGATAAACTCAAGAGTTACTTCTGCTATCTCCAGGTAGTTGTATCACAGGGCTAAATAGGTAAAGCAGAATCTGGGAACTAGGAATGATTATAGTGTCTAAGTTATCAAGGCAGAAATTAGATATCAGGACTACCTTGGAATCCCACACTTGAGGGATCAAGACTTGAAAGGGAGAAACTTCCTGGAAGGAAAAGTCTGGGCATCTCCTTGTTTCATATATGTTTCAGGATCCATTGTATTGTTGAGATTATTTTAAATCTCAGTCATGTGCAAAAATTGCTTATTCCTATCAGCCTTATTTGATAATCTGATCACCTGTTCAACAAACTAATTCATTTGTGTTATTCCAACAGATTGAAACAGAAGACAAGGCAAAAATAATAATGCAAATGTAAATTATTAAACCAGTCATTCTTTCTCTTAGTCAGACTCTGATCCATGAGAATATCTATGCACAAAGGAGCCTATTATGTGAGGAAGGCATAAAGGGAGTCAGTGTGATAGGTACTCAATAAACCCTGGCACCCTAAAAGATGGGTGTGCTGTGATTTTATAAGGAGAGAAGGAAGAGGGGTATGGAATGTGATGGGAACAAGGATGGGGAAGCTTTGCATTCCCAGGTTTGAGGAGGTGCTGGACAGTCTAAGCATCATGAGTTACAATGGTTTGATATTCTCAGCAGGGAATGTTTCCGCAGGACAGCTCTCAGCAGATTTTGTTTCTGATGTCACTAACAATCTCAAAAAAAAAAAAAAAAAAAAAAACAGGGGATTTTATTAAGAATGGAATGTGATTTTTTCCAGTTCCCAGGAATTTACTTGGAGCAAATTACTGGTAAATCATAGGAGAGAGTAGGAGGCAAGAGAGAACAAAGGGCGATTTAAATTTAATTCCACTTATTCCAAATTTTTAGTCTAAGGGAGCTTTTGTTGCAAAATAGAGGATATCCGGCTATAAAAATATATAACCAATAACGCAATATTGGGGAAAGAAAATGAAAAATGTATGGATAGACCACATAGAAAAATATTAACATTTATTTCCAAAGAAAATAATTTATTACATTAAGGGGAGATGAGTTTAATGACAATATAAGTCAAAAATCAGCATGCTAGGACCAAAAGAATCTTTGTGGAACTATATGAATAATTAATTCTTAGAGTCACTCTGTGGGAATTGAGGCTTGCTGAATCAGCAAAATGAAATATCTTTTAACAGAGATACTCTTGACTGTTGCTATTTCTGTAAGAAATAACTATCTTTTCTCTTAGATAAGGAGTCTTATGTCTTCTAGCAATATATATTTGTGGCAGTCTAACAACCGGGCAATCAGATATTGAGTTTTGAACTTTGGTGGGAGGAATTCATCAGAATTTCTCTACAGATAATGAGATTATTTGAGCCAATATTAACATATTTAAATATTCATCAACTATGTAGCATTTTAAAAAATCCATATATGAAGAAATGAATTTACTGGGAAAGCAGTATAAAGAAGTTGTACATATTTTCCCATTGATTACTCACTATTGATTTTTTCTTATTGCTTGCGTTTAATAATATTATGAAAGATACTACAGTTTCTAAGCTTTAAATATTTTTCTTATGTAATTATTGGGAAGTCAAAGGACAGTAAATTCTACACTGAAATTCAAACTTATAATACTATGTTGGCTTGATACAACATTGTTAAAGTAGCAAAGTACTTTACACACTGTAGAAAAATTCTTCAAAATTAGATTAAAATATGTATGTGAATTTAGAATTTGCTTCTTCATATGGACATAAATAAAGAAATTAGTTTTATTTTATCAAGCATCTAGGTCACAATATTTGGCTCTAAACTTGTTTTGCTTGAATAAAATGATTAAATTAATAGTGAATCATTTCTACTTCTCTGCAATTGTTTCTTAATAGGTGGAGCTGATACCGAATGGCATCACAGCTTTTCCTGTTATTTTGATTTTTAAAATCTCAATGTGAAAAATTTAATTCAATTTCACTTCTTCATTGTTTTAGGTGTAACAGTACTGGAAGGGCCCATTTATGCCGTAGGAGGCCATGATGGCTGGAGCTACCTGAATACAGTAGAGAGGTGGGATCCCCAGAGTCAGCAGTGGACCTTTGTAGCCAGTATGTCCATTGCCCGGAGCACTGTTGGTGTAGCAGCGCTGAATGGCAAGTGAGTAGATTTTCTTTTTTTATTTTGAAAAATAGCTGAATGTATATTCATGTTGAAATAACTATTAGTAAGCTACTTTGCTCAAATCCTTTAAAATCATTATTTTTGATATTTAAAACAATATATATCTTCAAGTATAATTGCCCAATCAAGATTTCATGATTTTCTGATTGTCTCTCTATATGACAGAAACCAAAACTTCCCTACATTCTTTACTACTAAAGAAGTATCAGTTTTATTTCATGAGACTTATATGCACTAAGGATCAATATATCTTTACTCTTTTTGATAAATTAGTCTGCAGACTCTTCAAAAATTACTACAAGTTTGTTGCTCAAGTTTTTTGTTTTGTTTTGTTTTTATGATTATATTAGTCTCTCCATTTGCCTCTGTATACATTCCTATTACACTAATCAGGAATTCTCAACCTCAACAATGTTGAAATTTTGAGCCAGTTAATATTTGTTGGACTTAGGACTCTCTTTGTGTTGTATAGAAGCAGCATCAAGGGTTAAGCAGCATCAAGGGTTTGTAACCACTAGAGGCTAACTCTACATATGCGCACTCCAGTGTGATAGTCAAAATATTCTCTAGACATTGCCTAATATCCTCCAGAAAGGGAAAAATACGCCTTGTACTCATGTTCATGAGAAACCCTTCTCTCAACCATATTAACACCTTGAGCCCTGAATATATTGTAAAATCTTTCAATCTGATATTCAAAGCTCCCTTTCCCCTATAGTCCATTTGCTAAATCAGCTAGAGCAGTCCTTTTACAAATGCAAGTAATGCATCAGTCCTCTTCCAGGATTTCTGTATGCAATTAGAATATAATGCATAACTTTACCTTCAGGAACCCACTGGATCTTGTCCCTGCCTATTCCAATCAGTCACATTGCCCTTTTATCTCTGTCTGAAATATGCAATCTCTATCACAACTCAGTCCCTTTAAATTTGCTCTTTGTCAGAAACTGTTTCTGTTTATCCTCATGTGCCTGACCCATATCATTATTGAGTTCATCTCTAAATATGGCCACATAGATTTTTTTATTATTAACCCTATTAAAAATATTCCATGAACATCATCCTAAATTATTTACTTACTGTTTTTGAAATTATACACTTCCTTGAAATTAGTTACATATTAATGTTTTCTATCTTTTTTTAACTAACATATACATTCAATAAATGTTGAGATTTTGTCTGCATTATTTATTGCTATATCCCTGGGTATAATACATATTCCCTATACCTACTGAGTAGATTTTGATGTTCTATTTTTAATAACCTATTTTCTCCTAAATAGGCATATGTATATTTTTAGTTATTATTGCACATTATTTTAAAATAATCTTAAAATTATTTTCAATTTAATTAAAATCTCTATAAATTCATATGCTAGAGGTTATACAGTTATCCACTCTGAAAAAAAAATGCCTTTAAATGTAAATAATTAGTCTCTAAATGTTTAAATTTAAAGATGCTAATAAATATTATATATAAATTATCTAAAATATATGTGACATTTACATATGCATATATAATATTTACATATGCATATATATAATATTTCCCCAAGTTTGATACATAAACAAAGCCACAATGAACATCGTGATATGTAAACTTTTTGGCAAATTACTGATTGCTTCCTTGCAAGGAATTTCTACAAAGTAATTTGTAGGAGAATTGGGACTGAATTATTTTCATGGATAAAATAATTTAATCCTTTTCATAGTAGTATTTATCAAAAACTTTCTCAATGACATTGTCTTGCATTGCTTTTTTCAATTATTTTGATACATTGTCTTATCATTTCTTACTACCTCAACAATTTGTTTCAAAAAACATTTTATTTTGGTGCAAATTTTTTACTAGTAGTGAGATTAAAGTTGAGTAGGTATTTGCCACTATTTCTATTGTTACGTAATATACAGCAATATTTTCTACTTTTATCAACATTAACATATTGTATCCATAATTCTTTTAATTGACTCACAAATTCCATTTTTATGATTTTTATCAATCTAGTTTTATTTATATTTCCCCCAGCTTAGGCATCTTCAGATTTTATTCAGAATTATTTTAGGCTTAAAATTGCACTCTTAGTGTCATATACACTTTCCAAAATTCCTTTAGGATTTTGCCTGAAAATAAATATTTACAGCTTAATGAGAGGAAAAATGATAGACTGTTACACTTAAAATATTTCCATCTGAGAATATGAACATACATTTATCTCTTAAAATTCATCTCAATGTATTTTATTAGTCGGACATATATTTAGTGATTTCTTTCTAAGGATGTTCAGATTTATTATGTATTTGCACATTTTATATATATATATTTCAATAATTACAAATATATATATATATTATTACACATGCATGCATATATTAATAATTATGCATTTATAGTACTCCAGAGAAGACTGTATTTTTATAATAATCATTTTACTAAATTGATGTATTGATGTTAGTTTTCCTATGTTTTAATCCTATTTTAAGAAAATGTTATTATTTCATTTTATCTTCAAATAAAATGTCTCTCAAATCAAAATAGTACAGCTATCATTTAGATGCCATTACCCCGCTCTTTAGTATGTTTTAATGGCCTCAAAATTCTGTGGTTTCATGACTATTAGTGTCTAGTTGCTTTTCTTGTTTTACTCAGGCAGAAACATAATAAGTAGCAAGTGACCTTTCACTTCAGACTCAAAGTAGAAAATTGTTTCAACATCACCCTCTGACAGTTGTTTACTTTAATCTCACCTCTCCTGATGTGACTTTTTCTCTTGTTTTATTTCCACATCTCACCAAAGTGTCATTCTAGCCTGACTGTTGCTTCCCTGTGTATTATAATTTCCTCAAGACTAATGAAAGTCAGTGAATAGCCCTCTTGAGTTTAAGTTACTCATGATACTATTTAATGTGGAAAAATAGACATTATGTTATGGTTTTAAATTAATGCATGTATATTGATGGCTTTGAGAGCGAAATCATTTCAATTTCATGAAACATTTTGACAATAAGACAGATTAAACTAACTGGTAGTTATGTTATCTTAAACCAGCATAGCCACAGGAAGCTTCCTCGGAGGATAAAAGGATTGCAAGAAAACAGAGAATAGACATTATGGTGCAGTGATTGCCATATAAAATCCCCAAATAATACCTATACCAGTGATTATGTTTCCTTCTTCCTTGTTTTCTACCTTATCTAGGTTCTTTCAAACTTTATAGCTAAAAGGTTTTTCCTCTTTTATTTCCTGAGTAACTTACAAAAGCAGACATATTCATATGGCTTGAGCACATCCATAATTTTAGTAAATGCTTGATATGAGACCTAGAGAAACTGCAACATTGACAAAAAACAGCAGTTTGGTTCATGATTCAATGTGGAAAAACTGATTCACACATTCATTCATGTTAAAAATATTCATGGGTCAATTGTAATTTCTTTGCAACCTTTGCCTCATATTGCTAAAAGTACCACAAGAGCAGGAGTCTCTGGCTCTGCTTCTGTGTTCCCATATCTGGCACACACAGCACCTGAAGCCTCAAAACTCAGTACTTGCATGGTGCCTTCCAATATCGTTTCTATTCTTATCCATCCATTGGTATTTTTCTTCTTAAAGATGGAACCCAAATTGCCTATGCTTTATATGATATGTGATTTATATTAAAATTGAATTGCTTTAGATTCAAACATTAAAATGAAAAATAAATTGTTTATTTGTTGGGTCTCACTCAGAACTACTAATGGCTCAGGAGGTTTGTAGTTTGACTTTTGGAAAAAAAAAATTCTAATCTGGCATCTGATTGATTTAGCAGATTTCCAAAAATTGAGAGAGTTTTGTAATAAGAAAGAGTAATTTGAGTCAAGTCTCTGAAGGTGAAATGCGAACAAAAGGAGGAAAAGTAAAGTTTGACTAGAACTTAATGAGAAAGAACAGCCATTAAAGATTGGATAGGAAGGCAGGATCCAGGTCATAAAGCAACTTGGCTAAGGTAACAGGACTGTAAAAGTCTCAAAGGGGGCATGGTTGCATGTCACTTCTGTGAATATCACTTTGGCTGACTGTTGAAGGAAACTATAAAATTTTTGGAATCCCATCACAAAGGTAGACTAGTTCAGATGTATTCTAATGTATTTGAAAGTATTACTTGATAAAGCATGTCTAAGAATTAAAACCTGTAGCATTAGCAGACAATTGATTTTAGCTCTCTGAGCATAACCACTGGCATACTCCTCAGTCTGGAATGCAGTGGCTTATGTGATTTAGATCTCCTCTCCTTTTCATTTTCACTCTTAGCACCTGCTTCCAGTCACATTTGTTTCAGACATACTGAATTGCTCAGATTTCCTGAACAACTCCATACTTTTCATACTCTCTTCCCTTTTCACATACTCATCTTTCTGCCTAAATGGCCATTTAATCTAGAGCAAGTCCCTAACAGAATGCTAGTTGTCTGTGTACAAGGATATACAGGTTAATGTTCATAGCTACTGAATATGAACCTGATGATCCCTAAGAATGTTATATTTCTCTCCTTCTCTCATTGCCTCAGAATGAAATCCCAACTCCATAGCATGACATATAACCCCTTCATTTTTAGTCTATTTTTTTTTCCCCACCTGCTTCATCTCTCCCCTCCTTCATCCCACTCAGCAATATGACATACCTGCCACCTTTTATTTATCACCTACTATGACCTTTCATGTGCCTTGTCTTTACACATAATACCGTCCTGGTATGTAATGCTTTCCTCATATTTTATCTTCTTAAACATTTCTACTCATCTTCCATCACTAAGATAAAAGTCATGTTTCCTTTCACGATGTGAAACTGACAGCTGTCACTGCCTATGCTGTCAGTGCATATACTTCTAGCACTAGATTCTTCTCTTCTCTTCAGATTCTCAACAACTAATTTGTCATGGTAGTAAAACAAAGGGAATTAGTCTAACCTGTGATTCAAGAGATTATGAAGTGAGATCTGAGTTGACACCGTTTTGTAAATGTCCCCAAGTTCTGTGTGTACATTGTTCATTTATTCTAACTCTAAGTTTATATTGTTTCTATCCTTTGGCTATTTTTATAATGTTAACACGTATTATAGTAATAGTTATTGTTGTTATTTATTTTTACATTCTAGTTCTCAGTCACGGAAAATTTATATTTCAAAATAAGTAGATTATAATGTTGATTGATAACATTTATTTCAAATACAAATTTTTCAACAATTTTTTAAGTATTCAAATACATCTATTGGTTTTAATAATGGGTCTGAATAGCAGTGTGAAAGTACACTATTATCTTTTACACAAATTACAATTTTCCCATTTCTTTTTTAAGGCTTATTCTTGAGGGAAAATTCAGTGTATATACTCTTTCCAATAGTTTATCCCATATTAAGAATTTATATTTCTAAAACTATATTGATTTCATTATTAATATGCATATTATATAATGTTAGAAGGACATTAAAATGAAAGAACCACTGATAATATAGCTTAGACTTTAATTTATGCCAAATATTTTACAAAAGGTACTGTCAAATATTATGTAATATTTTTAGTGAGGCATCCTATAAAGTTTTTTCTCATATAAATCTTCTTGTTACTAGGATTTATTAAAGTAGGGTTTACATTGAAGAAAATGACTGCATAGTGGTTTATAATACATGTAATTATATTAAATAAGTTAAGGATGTTGTAAATTGTGAACCTTGCAGGAACATCTTATTTTATAATATAAAATGTTAATAGGATCAGTATTTGACATTAAATGTAAGCAGTATGCTTAATCATCTTTTAAAAACACAGTTAAATATATGTTTGTTTATGTACACATTCTTTAATAATTTAAAAAAAAGAAAATATATGCATTATTGCATGAAATGTTTTATTGCAAGCACTAATCAGACAAATTAATAGCATAATTTTAATTTGTCAGTGTGACATGAATGAAGAGAGCAGCTTGAAATCAATAATTCCTTTAAAATAATAAAAATAAAGATGAAGGTGCCTTTTTTAAATATAAGCTATTCTCAGGGACTGTGCTAGGTGCTTCCTGTGAAGATATTTACCTAACAACAAATCTTTGCAAAAAATAGTTAAATTTTAATAATTTCTGAAGATTATGCCACACTTCACTTGAATTAGATCTTCAATCTAAATGAAACAGAAATAAATGTTCAGATTTCATGAAGTGTTTAGGATGATAACAATTTTTGAGTGAGTAATTATTTCACTTCTGGGTGCTTTTGCAAGCTTAATTGTCTAATACTTGTTCTTCAAAATGCTCCTATTGGTGATTTTTCAACATATTGCAAGATTGAGAACTGACAGACAACTTGTGAGTAATCAAGCAGAAAAGTATTACATCCACAAAGGGAACACTTGGGTAATCAGAAACATTTTATCACGGCAGGCATGAAGAGAAATAAGCAACTTTAAAACAATGTCTCCAGGATACAAAATTAGTTTAAGCATCATATTTTAGAGTTATTAAAGGACATAAGAGGATAAATTTATAAATCTATGACCCAAATGATTTTATATGCTAGCTAATAATGCCTTCCTGTGCATTTATGTGGAAACCGAAGAGTACAGAATTAAATCTATTTACTAATACATGAAGCGTCATCTCCTCTAATAAAGCAAAAATTCCACAACATCTAATCTTATTAAAACATGAGCAAATCACATCAGTCATCTACTCAAATTTGTCTTCTGGTCCCATGTTTTGCTCAGAATAAACATCCACAAACTCTTGTGTGAGGTCCACCTCACACCCCATGTCTTACTTTGCCACATGCCCTCTTTCTCTGCTCCAGCCACCCTGTCTTCCTTGCTGCTCTAGGAATTGTGTACTCACCTATTCAGTCTGCCTCAAATCTTTCCCCACTGGATATTCCTAACTCTCTTTCAATCACTACCAATTTCTTCAAACTTTTGTGCAAATATTACCTTTTAGCAAGACTTTTTCAGAACATATACTTAAAATTGCAATGACAACCACCACTCACAGCATTTGAGTTTTGATCTCTCTTCCATGCTTTTATCTATGTTTACTACCTGCATCACCTTCTAACGTAGTATATATAATATTTGTGTTTATGTGTAGGCTATGTCTACACCTACCCAAATAGAACAGAGCACAAGAATTTTGCTCATGGATATATTAACAACATTTTGGATAGTGTGAAGCATATTTCAGGCATTAAAAATAAGTTTTGGACAAATTGTAAATAAATAAATGCAACTCTTTATCTTACTATGATTAAGTCTTTTGATTGTGATCAAATAGACAATAATTATGTTATTAGGAATAATGCATTTCTACATTCAAATGCCATTTTTGCTACAATACTTCTTTTCCTGGATTCCAATTATACTTATCATTACCGGAATAATTATAACAAAATAAGTGAAGTTTCAGCAATTTCAATCAGTCCAACATTGTTGCACCACTTTTCCCATGTTTGTAACACATTCCTCTATATTTATTAAATAATACAGCAAGACAATGTTTGATGCAAGAAGTAATTGAAATAAACTGAAACTTTAGAAATAATATATGGAAGAACATTAAAGTTGTTGTAATTTCATCTGTAACCCTGGAATCATAGATATCCCAGGCATGTTTAATCTTT
Organism: Talpa occidentalis; assembly: GCF_014898055.3. Taxonomy (NCBI): domain Eukaryota; kingdom Metazoa; phylum Chordata; class Mammalia; order Eulipotyphla; family Talpidae; genus Talpa; species Talpa occidentalis. The sequence continues at coordinate 27,610,600 of NW_023604861.1, forward strand.
TATAGAGTACCTTTCACAAAATGTTTGTGAAGTAATGCATTTGGACATTTTAAAGATTCACATGATGGTTGAAAGCTTGTTTTTTTTTTAAACTTTTACTTTATTGTATTTTGTCATCCAGAATATAAATATTAAATCATGGTTTTCCAATTGTGTTTTCAGGTTATATTCAGTTGGAGGTCGAGATGGAAGTTCCTGTTTGAGTTCAATGGAATATTATGATCCTCATACGAATAAGTGGAACATGTGCGCTCCTATGTGTAAGAGGAGAGGGGGTGTGGGAGTGGCCACATGCGATGGTTTTCTTTATGCAGTAGGAGGGCATGATGCACCTGCTTCAAATCACTGTTCCAGGCTACTGGATTATGTAGAAAGGTAAGACCCCAGGGGCAGTGACAAGTGAAAGAAACAATGTGAATTGCATTGATGAAAGTCAAAGTCAACTCTTAGAGCTGCTTTAATAGTTCTCAATGTCTCTCTGTCTCTCTATCTCTGTCTCTCTCACACACATGTGCACACACAAGTGTGCACACGCTCACATTTTCATTCATTGATGTTTTATTTTTCCTTTCTCCTTTCTCCCTCCCTTCCCATTTCTTTTCTTCGTTTCCCTTCCCCTGACTTCCCCTTCTCCCTCCTCTTTCCTATCTCATTTCTTTCTATCACTAATATTTATCTAAAGTCCCATATTTTTCATGAGATGCTCAAATATTCACAAGATCCTTACTTTTCTCCTTAGCAAATATGTCATTTAAAATAAAATTTATGGGGCCTCCCCAGTGGTGCAGTGGGTTGAACACAGAGCTGTGAAGCTGTCCGCAGCCTCTGCAGCGTGGGTTCGATCCCGGCCGGCTGGCGAGGGTCCCACATGGCTGGTAGACCTCTCCTGTCTCGCCTGCTGCTCCTCTCAGCAGTGTATTTTGTCATTCTGCCTGTTCTGCACCCTGCTCTGCCTCTGGTGAATTCTCTCACCCTCCCGCGCATATGGTCTATACCCCAGCTCTTGTATAAAAATAAATAATCTTAAAAATAAAATAAAATAAAATTTATGTAATTTATTGCATTTATAAATATTTAGTTTTTTTTTATAAAATTGGATTTTATTTGTTCTATTCATCCCATTCTATTTGTTCTACTAGTTCCTTCAGTCTCTCAAAGTGAATTATGAACCTCCTTGTTTTATGTTACACTTTTATTAATGCATGATAGGCCTACGAGAATTATATTTTCTATAATTCCAAGGAATGGGGGTTACATCAGTCCTCTTTCAACTTTTCCTAAAAGTGGCCATTCCACAGAGACTGGCAAAGAAAAGAGCTTTAGCTTCAGGTTCGTCTGCCAACCCAGACAACTCCTGGTGTGTTTATATATATTTTTTAAGATTTATTTATTTATTTATACAAGCACTGGGTACAGTCAGAAGCACAGGAGAGTAAGAGAATTCAGTAGAGCCAAGAGCAGGGAGCAGAACAGCAGAAGGACCGAAGTACACTGCTGAGGGGAGCAGCGGGCGGCAGGAGAGGTCTGCGCGCCATGTGGGACCCTCACCCGGTGGCCGGGGATCGAACCAGCACTGCAGAGGCTGCGGGCAGCTTCACAGTCCAGCGCTCAACCGCTGAGCCACCAGGGGCAGCCCTCCTGGTGTGTTTATAGAAAGTTCTTTCTAGTGGATGTGTACCACTCAAAGCTACTACCCTGAAGCAGCAAGTATTAGAGAATTAATGTAGCATATGATGTTGTGTCCTATTACTAAGAATACATGCTAATATATGAGGCAGTGATAATAGGGAACACAGAGGTTAATTGTTGTATCAACTGTGATAGGATAAGTAATTTTACTGTAACAAATAACTTCAAATGCTTAGTGACTTTTTTATTTTATGGCATTTCTCATGCTACAGGTTCACAAAAGTTCCTTAATATTACTGCCCTAGTACCAATACCCAGAAGGGCATATAAGTTGTAATAGTACTGATGATTCCCATGCCAGAAGGGAAAAATCAGAGTATTTACTAAATTGTTCACTTGTTAAAGATTCCACCTGCAAATAAAATAATTCACTTTTATTTAAACTTTGATGGCAAAACAGTCACAGAAAACTTGTGGTACATAGAAGGGCAGTATCCTAACTTGAACCACAGAGATGAATGAGACATATTTGAGGTATCATACTGATAATCATAATCTTCCTCCTAATGTTAAGAAACTGAGTGCTTCATACTCATGCTTTTAAGTGGTATATTCAGTGGGAGAAAGATGCTCTAAAGGTAAGTATTTTTATCGAGAATAAGACCACCGGAAAAAGAGTAGTCTCCTTAGTGAACAGACTCTCTCTCTCTCTCTCTCTCTCTCTCTCTATATATATATATATATATATATATACACACACATATATATCTCAAAAGAGTGTTTTTTATATATATATAAACCTTTTATGTGGTTTATGTAAAATACAGAAATGTTTAATGATACTGCTACTCTGTAAAATGGACTATAGATTTATAGTTACATAAGTATAAAGCAGGGTATTATACTCACTGCTTCCACATTTTCTTATCCAATGGAATTAAAATTAAATTGTTACTTTGAGGACAGTGGTCAGTGTCCAAAGAAATAAAGATACACTTTTATACATGCAAACATGCAATTATTTATCTTAAAAATACTACTAATAGACTGAGTGAACCTTCACCTTTCCTTTGCTAATTATTTTTTGAGGGAAAATTACAGCCAAAAAATGAATATGATGAGGATGTAACTTTTACCATGACTATCTTATATGTAAACACTACTAATGAAATGATATTTCAAACACATATTCTCTTCTAACATTACTATATCAGCTATTGAAATGTTTGTGAACAGACATAAATAACCCAGTCTAGGAATACATTTATGATGCAAAATTAGATTTAAATAAACATAGCTATTTTAGATATGAGTGTTGTTGGTATTAGCAGCTTAAGGAATGCAGAAGCACACAGCATAATCATGATTCTTATCCAAGTTCACCCAACATGTCAGATTAATAGCATTTTTACACTTTTTATTACACATATTATCTATTGATGTTTTTACATGTAAATCATCAATAACGATAAATAATTGTACTTCTATAGATGTTTTTGCATGTAATAAATGGTTTTTATAGTATATAATCAGAGGTAAACAAATTCTTGGGAATAGCAAGATGTAGTATACAATGTGATGTGTCAAAGATACATAGATAGATGACACATAAAACAAATTTTGTTAGATGACAATGACTTCTCATGGAAATGCAATTACATACTAAAGCAGAGTTACATAATATTTATCAAAGTTATAAATGGTCAGGCTATTTTAAACATAAAGAACATTGACACCTCAAATCAGATCAGGAAAGAAGACAGGGACTCAGTGAGAGCAGAAAGTTTGCAATAGTTATTGGAGCAGTGAAAATTAATTGTGTCACCCAGCCTCACTCTAGTGTAAGAAATTTAGTGAACAAAATCTATTCCCAAAAATGCAGTAAGTTCTGCAGAATTTAGGCTCAGAATATATAATTCATTAAATAAAGCATATTTATACAATTATATATATACATATCTATATATCCATTTATATAGTCAGTAAACATTTTCCGTTTATTTTTCACTGTGAAATATAGACTTAAAATGTATTGGAAGAAGGAGACAAGGAAATAATTAATTATAACTTTAAGATCACAGACAAAACTATTCTAGGCAATGCATTATAAAAATATGTTCAAAGGCTTCAGTATGGCTACTGAGTAAAGACAGATCAGGACTGCTTTTCCTCTCAAACTGCATCCCAGTAATGCGTCTTGGTAATAGAGGGATGTCAATTAATACAAATCTCCTAAATTAACCTTTAATAGTAACCACTTTTGCCTCCTTCATTTTTTTTATAGAAGCCAGAGGGATCTTTTCATAATGCCTATCTGTCCTGAAGCACAATGGAGTTTTTCTTTTAACCAATTATTAATGTATCAATGAATTAACTGCTTTATACATCATTTTTTTCCCACTAAACAAGGTTATATATGATAGCAACCAATGTTATGTTCTCTAAACCTATATTCTTCCATTTGGTACAAATCCTGGCCCACCTTAAGCACTCAACAAGATATTATTGAATCAGTCAGACACAAAGAAAAACAGGTCTAAAATTTCTCACAAGGAAAAATATTTTGAGATACACTATTTATTGGTAGTATATAGATATATAAGTAGGTAGATATAGGCAGGCAGCCAGTTAGACAGACAGACAGACAGACTGATAGATGAAAGCATAAATATACAGATGGATGGATGAATGAATGGATGGATAGATGAATGGATGGATAGATGACTTACAGAGAAATGGATTGATTTTTCGATGAAATTATTGAAAGATATATAGTGCCATTCTCATTTGCTATTTCTGTTTACTGTATTTTCTATTTCTGTTACGTGTTCCTATTTACCTATATTTTGTTATTTTTTAGTGTTTTTTTTAAAGATGAATTTCTTTATACAAGAACTGGGGTACAGGCCAGAGGTGTGGGATGGTGAAAGAATTCACCAGAGACAGAGCAGGGAGCAGAACAGGCATACGGGCCAAAGACACTGCTGAGGGGAGCAACGAGTGAGGCAGGAGAGGTCTGCTGCACCATGTGGTTATCTCCCTGGCCTGCTGAGACGCGAACCTTCACTGCAGAGGCTGCGGACAGCTTCATAGTGTGGTGCTCAACTCACTGTTCCACTGGGGAGGCCCTATTTACCAATATTTTAGATATATATTCAATACACTGAAAATTTTGATGTGGTTTAAATATTAAGGAACTGTTCATATATTAGTTGAAAATTATATCCTTATGTCATATATTTCAAATACTACTGACAACCGAATGTCACTGTTTTTTACATAAAAGTACAATGGAGTCAATGAAATAAATATAATGTGCACAATGGATTACATGTAATAAATATAAAATTATCCTAAATATAAAATTGTGTTCAAATTAAGATTGGTATTTTGTATTCTTTCATTTCTATTGATTTCTCATTTTATCTTTTTCAGTTTACATATACACCAAGAATAGTAAAATATTTAAACAGTGAAGAGGAGTGATGGAGAAACACTTTAATTTAAATGATGGATGCTCATCCTAGAACTATGTAGCATATTAACTCATATTTTGACATGTGCAACATCCTAAGCTTTTTGCAAAACAGAAATTACTTGAATTGTTTAAAGTTAACACGTTAGTTAGACCTTTCACATTTTTTAGTATTTCTTTCTTTTCTTTAAGATCTTACTTTTGGAGTTATCCGAATGAATGTAGCATGAAAAGACTAACTAGGGGGTTGCTGGTATTTTTTCTTATAGTTATGCATTGTACATCTTTGTTATTGATATCAAATTATATTCAACTTTCTAGTAAACATATATACAAAATATTCTATGACAGCCCACCTATATAGGGGTCCTGCTTTTTAAATAGATGTAAAAATAATTAACTGACAACACAGTTATGTTAATTTATATGAGATTAGATTTTGCCTCAGTGACTTATATGGCAAATGGACATCTTTGAAAAGGTCAGTTGGCACAGGAAGTGATGAAATGATCTGTTGTCTATGGGTATTCTGGCTAGAATGCTGGCATAATCATGGTAATTTGGCAGCATTATTTGAAGGAAGAGGAAAGGTAAATATCCATGCATTATTGAGTATAAGATGGTCTACATAGAAGGAATTATGTCACTTCCATTTTCAATTTGAGCATACTTAAAAATATTCAGTATAGCCTTCTCTTAGTAGAGAAAGTGATTACATAATCTGTTCTTAGTTTAAAATTGTTAAAATATTATTCATTTGCCTTTTCATATATTTTATATTTTATTTTATTTTCAAGGACTTTTACAATATTTATTTATTTATTTTTAACTGAGGTAATATTGGGCTGCCCCCATCAGATATTACTACCATAATCCAGCCACCACCAACTCACCCATATTCCACCACCACAGACCTTTGTTCTTTGTCCCCTCTTTGTTCTTACCCCTGCCCCATTCCCTCTACCACTTGGTGCTTCAATTCTGTAGTCAGCTATCAAGGGTTAGTTTTTATTTTATTTTTTTTAAATAATAAATTTTATTTTTATATTCCCCCATACCTTTATTGGACAATTAGTTTAGTTACTTTATATTCCTCATACTAGTGATCCCATCTAGTATTTGTAAAATATATTTGTTTTAAAAATGAGTTTTAACTAAAATTTAGGACTCCTGCATATGCTCCCTATTCAGTTGATTGACAATAATCAACCGAATGTTTAAGCAATTTTTAAAGCTTCACTGAGAAAACTATATACAAGAGGCGTTAAAAAATATTCTCCTTTTACTATGGAAAATATTTACTTACATTTCTGACTACTTCATGGAAAGATTATGACATTAATTTTTATTAAATAACTGTTCTTCTAAGTAAAAGGTAGGTATATTTTTAAAATTACTTATGGTTTAGAAACCAGATATTGTGGCTACTAGTTCTAAAACTGATGTACTTCTAGAAAAAGTTTAATTTCTTTAGCATGGCATATTTTGAAAGCGTATCATTTGTTTAACTAAACTTGAGTGTGATTAGACCATGTGATATTCCACTATCCTTACCTTTTAGATATGATCCCAAAACAGACACATGGACTATGGTGGCTCCATTAAGTATGCCAAGAGATGCTGTTGGAGTCTGTCTCCTTGGTGACAGATTATATGCTGTTGGTGGCTATGATGGGCAGACATACCTCAACACTATGGAATCCTATGATCCACAAACTAATGAATGGACACAGGTGAGACTGGCAACAGCATAGCTTATTAAATTTACTACATTTAGGAGATTTATTTACTTCCTTTGGAAAAGAGGTATGTGTGTGTGTGTACGTGTGTGTGTGGTATACTCTATCTAGAGTATGTGTATATATACATACTCTATCTAAATTTACAACTGTTTCATTTAATCTATTAACTGTTCATTTTGTAAGGAGTCCATTAAATCACTTGTTTTGTGTACTTTTCTGTTGTATTCTTATTTTAATAAAATTATATTGTTATATTAAAAAGTGATATCCATGCCTCAATGGGATTTTCACTTTATTATAAATCAGATCAAAGGACAAGAATGGAATCTTAATTAATTGAGCCAAAAAAAAGTTGAATATGTTGTTTCACAAAACTGTAATTTTAGAATTTGGTTTTAGCAACAGCCGGAATAAGAAAATGAAAGGCTACCTTCTGCTATCCATTTTACTTGACTGTGTTTATTAGGTCCATTGTTACCCATCATGGAAAGAATTTTCCGTAAGTTGGTGCTGTGGAAACTCCATAATAGCAATCTTCACAGCCATAAATAGAGAACAAAAGAATTATGTTCAATTAAAAAAAATCAAAGGACTCTAATGAACTCTCATATAAAAACTATTCACTTCTGAACAGCTTTGGCTAGGAAGATGGAATATAATCATTGGCTGATCTGCAGTTAGGTATTACTCCTTGAAAACACATTGAAGTTAGAGATGCAGAGTCATGTTAAAATAAAGCAGCTCCCATCCTGGTCTCATTCTAAAGCATACGTGTTGGTGTTTGTGAATGCTGGGGAAAGATGAAGACAGGTCAACTCAATTATAGTGCAAAATACCTTATGCTATATAGCTACTATATTCCCGCTTATAATGAAAGGACATGATATATTTTCAGACTTGTGCCAATAATTCAATTTCTTCTTACTTCTCATTTCAAAATCCCTCCATATGTCTATTATTTTCCTTCTTTATCAGAAGACTTAAACCAAGAGACTTAAAAGTAAATAAATACATAAATAAATAGTTCCCATCAATGCATGCAGTGAACTTGTAAAATCTTGTTTAGATGAAGTAGAATAATAAACTCATCTCTTTATATTCCTCTATGGGTGCAAGGCTCTATTTTCACAAAATTTTCCTCTGAACAACTTGAACACTGATGTAAATTTCTTTTACAGATATTTGTCTTTTAAAGTACATAAAGTTTTGATCATGCCTTTTTTTTTTTTTTTTTTGTTATGTGTTCAGACACAATATTTAGGTGACTCTTTAAAGCACAAATACAAGACCAATTTCCTACTGGCCAGGCTTAGGTAACTATATTATGAGTATAACTCCTCCTTAAGGAAAAGCCCTTTGAGTCCAATGAAAATAAATGAAGTTGGCTAATGAGACATAATGAACAATGGAGGAAAGAAGGTGAAATATTTGAAGGACTAACTCGTGTGATATTCTGCAATGATTATGAGGCTAGCATCCCTTATCCAAGAAGCAACAAATATAAAAGCAGCTATTAATTACTGCTTTTCCTTATTGCACTAAAAATTTAGAGGATATTATAACTCCTTACTTTTCTGAGTCCCTAGTGTTTCCAAAGGCTATACTATGTAGATCAATTGTTGAATTGCTGTGGAAATGTACCTGTCCAATAGTATATATTTTAAACGTGCCACTTATACAAATGAACATTAAGTAAAGAAAGTTTATGGACATATAAATGATGCAATAAACTAACTTCATTACATATTTATAATAATGAGCCATTATGTTTATCATTCCTCTAAAATTGAAATCAAAATAATGTATGTAGTAATAATAGGTAAAAGCCTCCTAAAGACCATTTTTTCCTCATCCTCATTTTATTATACCCTTTGGATCATGTAGTAGCTTATAAAAAGCAAAGTGGCATTTAAAATATTTTATATTTTAACAACTTTTTCTTATTATAATAATATTAATTTTAAAAGCCTTAAGTTACTTGAAGATTTTGTGTCCATAAGTTTTCCATAGTCTTTACACTTTTATTACTTTTTAGGGATCATTCTCAGGTCCACAATGAAATCCCTTTGTACACTTCCATGATTTCAGGCCACAGAAAAAAAAAATATTCATATTTGCTGGATAAAACCTGTCACTTTCCCTCCACTTACCCTGTCAGTGGAAATAATAAATTAGTTATCCTGTTTATTACTGGTACTTCCGAAAGGCTAAATATTAGAACAAGCAAACCATATTAAATAACCAAAAATTATATTTGGAAAAATCTCCAAGTTAGTTGGAATTGTAAATAAAGGGACTAAATTATTGATTGGTTGCCAGGCTAATGCCTTCCATGCTTTATTTTACAGAGGACACGTTTGCTTATATGCATGTACGAATGTGTGTTTTAAATAAACCTGCCTGTCATCTAACAATGGATTTACTTTTTGCATTTGATTGGGGGGGAAACAATATATTTGCTTCAAAATATAAAAAAAAAAAAGAACTTTATTCCATTTTCCCTGCCTGGGCAAAATTACTCTTTAACATGTTCATTGCCATGATGGATCCACCAGCAACACAAAAAATCAGTTAATGTCCCATTTAGGGTCATGTTTCAAAGACTAGCTTAGTTGCTGGTATGGGATAAGAGATATGGAAGTTTATTAAATAAATTGAGAGCTGTTGGAAACTATTTTACTCTATTGTGTGTGGGTTTAATTAATTAGACACATTTGATATATTGGAAATTGAGACTCGGCTCCAGGAAGACCTGGTGAGATATATACATTCTCAGTGGCCTTTACCTAATTAATTCTATGTCCAATCATTTTAGGTTCTATTCTAAAGAAGGAGTGAGAGCAGGATAGATAGATAGATAGATAGATAGATAGATAGATAGATAGATAGATTTGCACTAAGGAGGGAAACTGAAAACTTTCTTATTTAGAGTGTATTTATATGTAATATAGTAAAATAATACTATAGCATTATGAATTCTGTGATAAGGGGGGTTCTCTACACTATAATAGAACTTAAGTATCGTGGGGGGAGAAATCTTACTTCAGGAAATAATATGTATAATGAGGTCTGATAATTGAGTAATAGTTAACCAGATGAAAATATGGGAAATGGTTTGGTTTCAGTAACAAAATTTATGAAAAGCTTCAGAAAGAACACCTGGCATATTTCATTGGACAAGAAATAAAGTGATAGACAATGAGTTTGGAGAGATAAACAGGATGTATCTTATGTAGAACCAGAAATCATTTTCTAAGAACCAGAAATCATTATCTAGAACCTAGACCTTATTATAAAACTGGAGAGAAGTTAATAAAGGATATTTTTGTATCTCCAACTCATGTCTAATTAAAATCTAAACTATAGGGCCTGCCCTGGTGGCATAGCAGTTGAGCACTGGGCTGCAAAGCTGCCCGCAGCCTCTGCAGCGCTGGTTTAATCCCCGGCCGCGGGCAAGGGTCCCACATGGCATGGCAGACCTCTCTGCGCCTGCTGGTCCCCTCAGCAGTGTATACCTCTGCCTGCTCTGTTCTGTGCTCTGGCTCTGGTGAATTCTCTCACCCTCTCTTGCTTCTGACTGTGCTTTTATAAATAAATAAATAAACCTTAAAAAAAAAAAAAACTAAACTATAGACCACAGGGATCAGCAAATAACCCTTGAGAAAAAATGATACTTTTAATGCTACTTATATCTTTGGTCATTTTCCTTTTTCTTCTTAGGAAAATTAGTCATTTTCCTTTTTTCTTTTTTATAATCAAATTTTATTGATTTACCAGTTGTTTAGAAAACTATATAAGTCTGGGCCTCCCTGGTGGCACAATGGATTAAGCACAGCACTGTGAAGCGATCCTCAACCTCTGCAGTTCAATCCCCACCCAGGGAGCTACCCACATGGCGCAGCAGACCTCTCCTGCCTCGCCCACTGCTCAGCAGTGTATTTCAGACAGTCTGCTTGTTCTGTTTGTCACTCTGTCTCTGGTGAATCCTCTCACCCCCCCATACCTCTGGCCTATACCCCAGTTCTTGTATTCATAAATAAATCTTTTAAAAAACCTATATAATTTGGGGAGAACAGCATCCACTTCAACATGTGTACGTGCTTTCATGAAGAATTTTAGCAGAGAAAGTAGATAATAAAAACAGTTTTAAAATAATTTCACTTGATAGGGTGTGAAAACGAGTTAAGAGAAGGCAAGATTGAATTCAGAGAAACCCATTAGGAGGACATTTTACTAATGCACTGAGGTAAAATTGTGCCCTGCACTAGGTTGAAGACAGGAGGAAAGAGCTTAATTAAGGTCGTTAAAAAAATCTTAGAGACTCTAGTCCTTCCTTTCCCCGCTCCCCCTCTGGGCTCAGACTGCTGGCCAGAAGGGGCCTGGCATGGGCAAACTTCCCAGCTCACCTCTGGCTCCTCCAGGAGTCTTCTGCCGGTTACAAGCAGTCTTTATTGAAGAAAGATCCCTGTTCTAAAAAGGCGATGCGGCTATGCATTCCCCTGTGTGCCTGGTTGGGGTGCAATTGTATAGGGAATATAACCAAAATGAAAATGCATACATTGTGCAAAGATGAAAAAAGATGTAAGAATTATATAAAATAAAATATTTAATATGGAATATAACCAAAATGAAAATGCATACATTGTGCAAAGATGAAAAAAGATGTAAGAATAATATAAAATAAAATATTTAAATAAAAATATAATAGAATAAATGTCAAAAATAATAAAAATGGGTTATTAAATAATACTTTACTTTGAAAAAAATCTTAGAGACTTGATGATTCTTCAGATGTAAGTTGTGTTAGGAAAAACTAAGGGTCATTCTTGTGCTTTTAAGTTTCTGGTTTTAACAACTATGTAAGTGGTATCCTTCAATTACATTTAAAAAAAAAAAACAGGAGCAATAGCACAATTTTGGCAAATAATGCCGACATTGATTTTTGTAAACACGTATGCCCATGTATAGAGATGTAGATCTATATATATATTTGTCTAGAAACTACGCAGAGTATTTCTCCCTACTGAATGAACATCAGATATTATATCTGGGAAACTTTTAAAAAATATATTTACACACAACTTATTCCATTTCTATCAAAAAAATTGCAAATTATAAGTTTCTTGGATGACTCTCAAGTGAGACAGTAGTTGAAAATCCTTGGAAACTAAAATGTGAAAGTGCATGCATTTAGGAGTGGGGTACATTTCAGTTTGTATACATTGAAGTTATGGGATTTACATGTTGTATCTCGACACTTCATTCTCATCCCTGTTATGTGGAGATACATACAAATGTGGAGATTAAGAAGGTAAACGGGGTGTTACATGAAAATCATCTTTAACACACAATAGGCTACACATATTGTCACATGACCCTTTCCTTTTCTCATTTTAAGCAATAACCATTTGAGCTAGACCAGATTGATTTTATTAAATAAGCTTTTCAAAAATAATATATTAAATAAAAGAAATACAAATACATCATATGAGGTTTTTTTGTTTTGTTTTGTTTACCACAAAGCGATGGTCAGTAGCAATAAGTACATTTAAAAGAACTAGCACAAAATGGTGGCAATTTTCACATTTAGAGAGGAGACCATGTCATTTTCTCAATGAGATAATATATGTGATATGAGGTTTGTTGCTCTTACTTTATTCCTTACATTTTATTCACCTTTTCAGTTTAAAATAGCCCCCTGTAATTCTAGTCTACCCTGATATTTTTATGTGTATAACTTATTCTTAGAAAACTGTAGTAAGTCATGGATATCAAAAAGCTCAAATTATTAAAATCTTGACTTACCTCCATGGAATAAATTTTCATTACAAACTCTCTAAAAATTATTGTTTTAATATATTTTCAGCCAATTTCATATTTAGGATTATTAAATCTCAGTTCTCATTTCACTGTCATAAGGTGGACTTTTTAATAAGTCCTACTGCAATAGTAATTATGGCCTATTTATGACAAAACATCGAGTTACTTCATTGTTTGTATCTGTTTAGAATGAATGAATAACACATTGGTTCAGTATAATATCTGGGGAAATATATTCAAAATGATTTCAATAAGTGCAATAACTATTCCATGCTGCTATCACTATGAAATATCAGCACAAATGTGTCCCTGAAAACTTAACAATAAATCTTTGCTGGAACTTAACTATAGCAGCTTTATTTCAATATCTAGCACTAAATAGTTTATTACTTTTATTAAAAATTCCCTAAATTCAGTTTTCACTTTGTCAATATACACATCATTGCTTGTTTTTAAATGGCATTTTCATTGTTTGCATTTTTATTATACTACTTCTGATTAAAATCTAAAACTACAAGTGTATTTATCTATGATTTTCACACAGTGTTGTAGGTTGAAATTTGTGTATTTTTTTCTATAGTAGTATTTTTTTTCCTCAAATTTTGTTTCATCTTTCAACAGATGGCTTCCTTAAACATTGGGAGAGCAGGTGCCTGTGTGGTAGTCATCAAACAACCTTGACTTCTTTTTATTTGGAGAGATTTTATTTGGAGTGGTTATTTTTATATCAGAAGGGCAAGAATAAGAACTTCCTGAGATGAAAACTCTTCAAGAACAAGGATTTCTGCAGATTTACCTACTAATGTCAAATGCGGTAGAAGAACAAACAGAATTATAGGAATCAAGAAAAAGTCCAACTGCTATGGGAACAATATCTGGCCATGTGTTAGTTACTTCAGGAATGGTTATTGGTAATTTGTTTTGTATTTTTAGCATACAACAGAGTTACCAAAGGCTTGCTTTTCTGTAGCAATTAAAAGGAGGGAGTGATATTTGTGATATGGATAATTTCATGACTACAATTTGTTCACTTGTTTTATAATCTGTGGCAATGTTCAAGAGTTTGCCAAGAAAAAAAGGCCTGATACTTCATCTGACAGACTGATTGGTTTACTATTTTGCTAATCAGAGGTGGCCATTTGAGGAGGCAGAAGGATGTTTTATTAAAACAAATATGCTTCTTCCCCATTTTCCTAAACTACAAGGACAATTAGAGAAACAGATTCATGCGTGTCTCTTACATTCAGAAAACAAACTGTCCTGCTAATGGAAGCTGCATATATCATCAGAGAAGATGGTTGGATTTTATTGCAACTGAATTAGCAATCCCAAACTGGCAAACACAAAGGATTGTTTTCATTAGCCTTGCCACATTGCTTGCTTTTTGAACACACTGAGCCAAACATTAAGTACAATTATGGGCTTTTGCCTTATGTTGAGTTCAGTGTAAGCATGGAAGCTAGTTATTCTGAATGTCATATATGTATATATATAGATATCCAGTGCATGTTGAAGTCCTTTAGAATTTTGTTCATTAAAAAAAAAAAAACTTAGAATTTTGAAAGAGAAGTATATGATCCCTTCAGTTGGAATATTAATGATCATTGTGAGAAGGATGGCAGATTTCAGATTCTCATTTCTCACTTTTCAAACTTGTTACATTGATATGCACATTATTTTATGCCAAATATTTGTAACTGTTTAAAGCATAATGTGGAAACATTATACAATCCCCTTAATAGATAAATGTAGATTTTAAATACAATTAATAAATGATAGAAAATTTGCTTTTATCCGTGTCTTTCTTTAATAAATTTTAAATCTGATTAAAAATTGACAAGATTTACCAAAGAAATAGGCAATTTTTCTTGCTTGACTTTTTAGAATTCAAGAGGTTTTTATCTCTATGCAAACATATGTTTGTTTCCTCCTAAACACTATGTTGACAAAATGCAGTCTACAATTGCTATTTTCTTTCCTATTTATTCACTTGAGACAGCTAGCATTACTTCGGAAGTAGCATACATTACATAATGAGAATCCTGAGAACTGTGTGGGCACTAGGAAAGGTGAGAAAAGTCCTCTTCCTGAGTCAATGTAAACCATGGAAATGAGTTTTATTGCTGGGTGATGAAAAATATTCAAAATTATAGTAACCAAGGAAAATATTGATAAATACTTTATGTCCAGGAAATATTAGGACACCTGCCATTTCCTAATATGTACATCTGATCAAATTTATTAATCACAATTAATTCAGAAAAATGATACTATTGTAAGTTGCTAAAGAAGAATTTAATGATATTTTTAAAAATTGTAGTTAAAAATGCATAAAAGTGGGCCTCCCTGGTGGTATATGGGTTAAGTCTCAGCCAGCGCTATCACTGCAGAGGCCCGAGTTCCATTCCCATCCAGGGAGCTAACACACATATGCCTCAGCAGACACCTCCATTCTCACCCACTGCTCCCCTCAGCAGTGCATTTCAGTAGATGTGTCTGTTCTGCTCCCCACTCTCTCTCTGGTGAATCCTCTCACCACCTATACCTCTGGCCTATACCCCAGTTCTTCTATAAATAAATAATAAATAACATCTATAAAATGCATAATATAAATATAATAATTTATATTATATGCATAGTATGAAAATATTTAAATGCATATTGACCATTTCTAAGTATACAGTTTAGTAGTGCTAAATATATTCAACTTTATATGCCCAAACATTTCCTACAATATTTGGGTAATATTATATAATGGGAATAGGCAACATATTTTTGATACTAAGAACACAGGAAAAAATAAAGTAATAATGCTTCTATTTTATCATACAGTTTTAGTGAGTCATATTTAAACTTGGTTAAACTATCAACAACTTTACAAATAAGCAATTATTCACAAGAGGTAATTTTCCCCAAACAAATTTGTTACATTTAACCCACTGTTTTCACATGTACATATGTACATCATGTTAGCGTACTAGTGCTTAAATTCCATACAGTGAGTGTGTGCAATCAATTTATCATGTGGGGATACTGAAGAGCAGTTTGGACAATCAACACTAATCTTATATGAGACAAGAGGGAACACTATCATTGTGCTATTAATTGGAAGTAAAATTGTCCACCAAGCTCAATGATAAATGAAATACAGGATTTACTACCTACCCTGACATGACTCTAATCTAGGATTCTTGAAACTTGTCTCTGTCAAATGATAATTGCTAATTCTTGGAGGTGAAATTCCGCTAAATACAGAAAACTCAGAGTTGGCTTTTTAATTTGTAAGTCATATCTAAGCATAGAAGCATAGAAAATAGCATGAGAGGTTAGTGTTTTCATTTTATCTTTTAGGTATTATTATTATTATTATTATTATTATTATATTGATATCCCTGGAATAGAACTTATTTTATAGCTAGCAGCGTGAAATCTTAAGATATTCTGTAAATATTTTTGATGTTAATGATGACTATTAATGATAATTGAAATGCATAATAGAAATATACTTTGCAAAATTAATTATGAAGTATGCAATCAATTCCAAACCTTCAAACATGGTAATACTGATTTTTTAAGTTGAAACTCAAAAACAAATGATAAACAATCAATCACATGATTAAAATGATATAAAAATGACATTTGTAAGTTTCTCCTAGACAAATTTGTAGTTTCTCTTGGACAAGAGACTAAGTAAGAGGAGCATTAGTACAATCTGCTGTAAAATAGTGGTTTCCTCAAAAGAGTCTAAGAAATTTATTAATTTTGTTACATTTAGTCTTACACCAGAAAGTCTATTTTGAAAATAAATATTAATAATCAACTAAAACCTGTGATAAAACAATTAAAAAATGAACATTTAAATATAGGCTAAAATATATTAAAATAACTATAGTTTCCTATTTTTAGAATGAAATGGTTCTATAAAAAACCCTTAAGATTTTTATAGCTTTGGGAATTCCTTTGAACATATTCACTGCCATTCATCAATTCTGTTAACAGTAGTTTTAATATTTTAAAAGAAATGAAAATCATTGTACAAACAAAAGAAATGATAATTAAAATTAATCTTTAGGGAATTTTATTAATATGATCCCTACAGAGATTTAATAGGATTTTTTTCTAATAAATATCTGACTATTATCCTGTAAGGCTGTTTCAAAAGACTGAATATTGTTTCATCTTAAGGACTTTCATGAATTCATTTGTAAAAATATTTTGAAACTACATAAATTTTGTATATTGTTTTTGGCCTAAGTTTATAATATTTGTTGTCAAAAAATGTAAATAGTTCATAAATGCAAAGATTTCATTCTGAAAGCATACATATAATTGGAACATTTTCAATTCATATTTTTAAGATTAATTTATAGAAATTTGGTAACTTAAAATTTTATTGACATTTAAATTTCTTATGGATGAACATTAGCAAAAGCTAATAAAGGTAAGGATATATATTCAGAATACATGAAAATCACTTTGTTTAATGAGCTCACTATTTTATTTTATTAGCTTATTTATATTCATAAACAGGTATGGAACTCCACAAGTATTGGGGTAAATTAATGAATGTACCACTGCATCACAATCCAATAATGTTGAAAAAGATAATTTCCAAAATGCTGTGGGGATGATATCTAACTTTGAATGTGATGTCTGCATCCTTAAGAATTTGTTAAAAGAATGAATGCATTTTCCCTGCTGGTACATAAAAGATTTTTTTTTTCCTCTCTAAATATACCTTGTCTTTTACATCACTCAGTACATTTCTAAATGATAGTGAAACTGGTAGTATGTAGTAAGTGGATAATAGAATTAGGAAACTTAATTAAACTATAAGATAATACAAATGTCTCCAATCCAAAAATCCTCTCAACAGACTGTAGAATGAACTCATGTATTATTGAACAAATATAAATATGATGCACATTGCAGGGAACCTTCCAAGAGGTTACAAAGACAGAAAGAATTCTCAACCTTTTATATAACCAAGCAAATATAAACCATTACACACTTACTTTCAAGATAAATCACAACTGATCATCAAGTTACAGTATACTGAACAAAACAACTTGCTTTCCTTACATGTTATTTTGCTTTAAGTCACAGATACCAATAATCGATTATTAACATTAAGTGAGAACTTACTGTATAGTTTCTGGACAAGCAACTTTACTATCACCTAGGAGAACCTATACTTGCAAAATACTAACAAAGATGCAAAACAGTGGTACTACAATAAAAGAAATAAGAGTTATTTACAAATTCCTAAGTGTCATGCTCCACCCCCCATCCATACATAAAATTGCTAAAGTTCTTTTATAAAAATTAATACATATCTGAATGCTTATATTTTTCAAATGTTTAGAATCTCTTCACTTCCCTCATTTACACTACCAGATATAAGTGATGTGCAATAATTCACTGCTACAAATGGCATATTTTAATATTAATTATATAGGAAATGCTTACAGGGAATTTATTGTTAAGTCTTCCAAAAGGGGAATAATATTAAAACTAGTTTAATGTCAGTTAAAAAATTAAGAGAATTCCTAGAGGACTCTAGGACACAGACCATGAAGTGTCCACATTAGGAAGAATTGTTAAATTGCATGTCCAAGCGCTCTCTTGATTGATTTTTACTCTGATCTTCTCACCAAATTGCATTTGCAAAAGTAACCATGGAGACTAAAAGCATGGCTACTGAATTGAACTAGCCAAGTAACACCAACGAAAATAGTGAAAGGCAAGCTAAGGTAGTTGCAGAATCAATAATGTGTCTTATTTTGACATATAATAATGTTACTGTGACTTCTTTACATTTTGGGGCATCAACAACACTGACTACTACCAGGGACAGAAGGATGGATTTTATGTTTTGTAAACAAAATGTTTATGTTGTGATAATTAGTCTGATGTTCTATGTTTCTTTTGCCTATCCAGTGATTTAGCTTATGTAAGAATATTTCTTTAACGAACATATCACATTCCTAGACACAGATTCACAACTCAAATTAATAGTAGTCACAATAGACATTATTTTAGTGACTTTTGTAGTTTTGTAGTAATGCTATTGTTCATCTATTATGCTATTAAATTATATAGAACACTGATCATAAAAGTTCAGGAAATTTCAGGAAAAATCAATTATTTTTTATTTTATAATTTTTAATTTTTTTAAACAATATTTGCCTCCTCCCACCCCCACATTGAGTCCCCTGTGGGTGTCTGAGGGAAGGGAAAATTCAATTCTTGAGCTAACATGAAATTGTCTAAATTTACAGAAATCACAAATCCATACTAAAATACATAAATGATTGCCCATAATTTATAGGATAAGTCAAACACAATTATTCATAATGCAATATATTCATCTGTCAAATTTTCACTGAAGATTTTTCTATAATGTCAGGAATCCAAACTGGTATTGCAGGAACACATGGTTCTTTCTGTACATACAAAAGAGTAAAAAGAAACTTACAAGCAAATAATCCCTGTACCCTGAATAGGTGCGATGACACAGTTAAGTGTCAGACATAAAAGAAGTTGATGATGCAACATTAAATTGCTTGGGAAGATGAAGAAGCATTTACCAAGGAGACCCCTATAATAAAGGGTAGAAAGGTATGGAGGTGGGATCTGAGGTAGGTTTGAAACAAGAATTTGAAAGCAATTACAATATATTCTTTCTGTAACCATCTCCTACTCATGCCCACAAAGCAACCACTGTTTAGTCTTGCTAGTTAGGAAGATATTTTTGATAGTCCTTCACCTGGAGACTCAGAAATAAATCACAAACCATTTTCTGATAAATTCTAGGAAATTTATGCTAATTAATCTCCATGAATTCTTATTAATGGATTGAATGTCAAGAGTGCTAAAGAGCTGTGATGTAAAAATTTTTAGGGAGCCTTTCTTTTGTTAAAGCCTCCAGAAAAGGAGGCTTTAGGACATTATGCAGGACATTATCATACCTTTCTATCAATTTAATCTTCTTTTTATGTCACTACATATTATGGATAAAATGCAGTTTTGGGATTCAGGAATCCAAAGTCAAGAATTACTATTTTCTAGTTTACTACAGGTACTTCATTTGCCATTATTGCTATTATTTTATTGTTATTATTTTGCTCTATTTTCATCTCTTCCTTCCAATTCTAACATAAACTTGCTTACTTACATGAGTCTTATAAATTGGTGTAAGCTCTTATCAATAAACTGAGTTTTACCTTTTCTATGATTTAATAAGTACTTGGAACAATGTCATTGTGTAATAAAGAACAGGCATTACCTGTATTAGACATTCAATAATTTATTCCTTGCATAAATATCTCAGTCATGTATCACTACTGTGTCACATTATCTATTTTGTTTTTAAAAGGCATTTTTAATCAAGGTAACTTTGGTTTATCAAATTGCCTAAGGTTCAGGTGTGTAACTTAATTTGACTTCTGAGTACATGAAGTCACATGCTTATTTTATTTATATCAGAGACCTTGTTTGAGTATCATAATTTAATTGTATTTATAGCTCTCTCTTAGTTAAGTGTTATTTGCCCTCAAGAATTACATGCCTCCATATCTGATTGTAAAAGACATTCAATTCCACCAAAGAGCAGAGTCATGGTTTATCTTCAATTGGCAGTAGGTAGTATTAAAGCTGTTTCCTTTTTTGTTATCCCTGCATTGTTCGTAGTTGGCAATAAAAGGAGAGACAGGAGCACTCATTAAGTTGTATATTTGATAAACTTTATAAAGCATTCTTTGATAGCAAATAGAAAAGAAACAAAATTGAGCAATAAATAAAGTAACAACATTGAAACGAATTGAACATTGCCTGAAAATCATGAAGATAAGGAAAAAATCCTGTTTACTTATGAAACATGCATCACATACTTTTTTGTTTTGCCAAGGTTGTGTGGGGGAAAATAACATTTTTTAAAGAAGAATTGCAGTGATTATCTTCAAGTTTTATTTTCCTATTTGGAAAGATATGAGGAGATGATTAAATCAACTAAAACCATTGCCTCACCAAAACTTCTCCAGCTATGACATATCGCTACTTGCACAAATACAGAGAAGCTATAGGAAATAAAACACATTTCATACCATCTTCTTTGTCTCCCTACCTGCATCTGTCCCTTCCTTCCCCACCTTTGTCTCTGCTCTTTGACAGTAACAGTCCACATTTTATAGAAAAATATTAATTCCATTTGAGTTACACAGGAACTGCCATTGTATTGAACTTTTTATTAAAGTTCAGCTGTTCATTGGTGATATTTCCCCATAGCTGGATCTATCATTGCATATTCATATCATAAACTTGGATGACCTGACCATCTAGATTTACGTATAGAGATAGTCAATCACCCATGTCTACAATTTTTTATTTTTAATTTTAGACTTTTTTAAAATTAATTAATTTATTTATACAAGCACTGGGTACAGTCAGAAGCGCGGGAGGGTGAGAGAATTCACCAGAGCCAGAGAGGGGAGCAGAGCAGTCAGAGTGATGAAGTACACTGCTGAGGGGAGCAGCGGGCGGCAGGAGAGGTCTGTGCGCCATGTGGGACCCTCCTCGGGTGGCCGGGGATCAGCCAGGGATCCAACCAGCGCTGCAGAGGCTGCGGGCAGCTTCGCAACCCAGCGCTCAACCGCTGCGCCACTGGGGAGGCCCATCTACAATTTTTAAAGCTGTGACTTCAATCAAACTCCAATGGAAAACAAACATTATATTGTTAGTCCTATGATAGCTATGTTTGTACTAAAAATAAACATTGTTTCTTTTTTGCCATTATTTCCTAAACAACACACACACACACACACACATATATAACAATTATTTGCATGTAATTTATATTCTATCGGGTGTTACAAGTGATGTAGACATGATCTCAAGTATATGGAAGGATGCATGTAGGATATATTCATATACTGTGCCATTTCATACAAGGGTCTTGAGCATCCTCAGATTTTGGTATCCTTAGGAATCCTGGAACTGACTAAGGGAAGACTGACCTCATAGAGATGCGTGGCACTCTCTTTATATTTGTCTATTAGAATACATTTGATGCAGGAAATACAATTGCAGGAGTAGCTAAAGTAGGTTACAGGTTATTTTTCAGTACCAATAGAAATTGAGCCCAGAATGATTTTATATCTATTTAACATTTTCAGGTCATCCAGATAAAGCCTCCTTCATACATTTAGTTATGAATGAAAATGATGATTACACACACATACACCCCCCCCACATACACATGTTGCATAAACAGTCTCAAATTTTCTGTGATAATTATCTCTTAAGATTTTTGCAATCTATTGCAGGTGAATGCTTTTGTAAAATAAAATATCATGCCAAAATCAGTTGCTCTAAAAGTTTCCAAATGTTTCTTTTCTATTACCATATTTGTTGAAAATCTGGATAAATGATTATATTACATTGATCACAGTATCTTTTCCCAAGGAAATGTCACTATATTGATTAAAAATAAGTTTTAGTGGAAGGACTAAAATCAAACTGTTGTAACTAAGAAACAACAAGAGCACAAAGTATTTCATATAAGATCTGAAGGCATGCATAGCAGGGCTGGCTGGCAACACAGCTGCGTGGAATCTTAAATACCCAGGCTGCTTCCACAACACTACTGATATACTTAGATAATACTGGTTTATCTATGGGACATATGGGGTCTTTATCACTTGTCACATAAAGACAGCAGGAATCAAGATAGGACACTATAAAAAAGGAAGGCACTTCCGTCAATTGTTTCTTGAAGAAATTCCAAGCATTTGACATATAGACCCTCTGTTTTTATCCTATTAGCCAAAATTTAGTTACATGACCACACATATTAATAAATACAAGAGAGTGTTTGACATAAAATCTTTATGCTGGGGTTAATTCAAAAAAGGGAAGAAGAAACTCTGACATTCCAGCTACATCACTGCATAGATATAATTCAGTATATCCATAGAGTTTCCAGTAACTATGCATTGATTGATTACTTTAAAAAGATCTTTCTAAAGTTTGTTTGCCCTTCAAAATTTTTGAAATAGAAGAGAAAGAACTTATTTTTCAAAATTGGAATTGCTGAAGCTCAATTTCTGTTCATACTCTGTCTAGTCCAAGAAATAAAATGTAGATTTAATTTTAATAGAGTTCAGTGACTCTTTCTATTAGATATGAGTGATAAAGTTCATTCTACTGACTCCATGACTTTGATATCACTGGACAATCATTTCCTCAGTGGTGTGATTTACTGCAGAGACAAAAGGAGGATACACTATTATCATTTTAACTTGGCAAAAACCTATGACTTCTGGGATAGATTAACTACTGCCATGGCAAATTTCGTTTTCAATTTCGATGTTTCAAGATGAACTTTCATAACATATGTCTTTTGAAGAACTAATATAGACAGTGCTTAAACACATCTCAAGGACATTTTTTCCTAATAAAATTTATGAAGTTGCCATTGCATAAAGCTGCTATCAATGCAATTTATCAAAATAAGTGCACTGTGAAAAATAGTGAAGACATTTATTTTAAAATATATGAAAATTAAATTATCAAAAAAGAGGTTAAACTCTTTTAATAATTTTGATAAGAAGTCACACAGTCATTTCAGTTTCCCTCCCAACACTTCTCTTTCTCTCAGTGTCCAGATGGAGGAATTTAAAAAAAAAAAAAAAAAACGAAGAAAAGAATAATGATGTCAATTAAGATATATTAGAACACCATATTTAGATTACATTTATGAAGATTGGACATATAAATATATATATATATACACATGTACTGAAAGAAATGAATTTTCCAGAGCATATGTTTTTATACAATTGGTATTAGTGCTTTACTTATCCATTTCTCACACTGTGAACTTAAGGTCTGACTAACATTTGGAGTTCAGATAGAAGTAATAGTCTAGGTAAGAGATAGCGGTACATGCTTGAGGTTAGTGGTGGTAAAGATAAACAAATGTGACTAAGTGGGGAGTGGGGGTTATTTTTAGAACATACAGCAATTAATTTTATACATATGGGAGAGGTGAAAAGTGATTCCTGACTTTCTAGGCTGGTGAAACTAAAATGCACATTAGTGTCATTCACTGAGACAGGGGAGACCAGAATAGGACGTATTTTGAAATCCGTATTGTACACAATTTCAGAATGTATGCAACGTAGAGGAATATTATGCTAAATCATTGCAAAATAATGTTACCTAATTGACCATCTTAACCAAAGATAGCTATACTCTTTCTAGTTGGCTGACCACATGATAATATTCTCCTGACTCTATAACCAAAGAAAAACACATTTAAAAATAGTTTTTATATTGGTATCCTTTTTTATGATTAAAATAATATCTGTCTCACTGTGGAAGATAGCTAAAACTTTGGAAGTTGAGTTCTAAAAGAAATACTATACCTGTTCAAAAGATATTGACATTCCTTAATGAAATATTTATTATGCATATACTATTAAATTATTTATTTATTCTACATTCTCATTTCTTATCCATTATGTACATGATGTAGCAAAATTTAACTTACCTCTGTAATTACTGTGGAGTTCCTAAGAGACAGTATTGGCATTTCCCAAATGATAGGATTATTTTTGTTGTTCATGGGGCTCCCATCAGACCATTCTGCTAATGAGGTGACTCCTGGTGCCCCCTACATAGTTTATGCTAACAAGATGACTGAGGATAGGGGTTATGCCAAGAAGGCTAATCATGTAATTAGAGGGTCAGATTCATCTCAGGAGGGAAGATCAAGGGAGACTTCAGTAATTTGGTCAATGATTCAGTAAATCATTCTTACTTAATAAAAACTCTGGACAATATAGCTTGAATGAGGTTTCATAGTTGGCAATACTCTACATATTGCCTTATAGAGACGTATCAAGCATGTGCTGTACCCTGAGAATGATGAAAATTTTGTATTTGTTTCCTTCCCACACCTTTCCCAGGATTCTCTCCATTTGGTTGTTTGTGATTTGTATACTTAAATAGTAAGTATACTTAAATACTAAATATACAAATTCAAGGGAGTACACTTCCCTGAATCCTGTGAGCCATTCTAGCATAATAGCCCATCTGAGAAGTTAGTAGATTTTCCCAAATTTGTAGCCAACTGGTCATAATTGAAGGTACCCTGAGGATCCCCACATATGTTGCCGGAGCCTTTGTGTGTTTGTGTGTGTTTGTGTGTGTTTGTGTGTATATATATATATATATATATATATATATGTGTGTGTGTGTTTTATGTGTGTCATATATAAATTTATGTCCGTACAAGTTAATTATACTTTTTGATTATATACCAGCCATAGATACTTAAATGTTTTTTGGGTAATACTAATTAGATAATATATTTTGGATAATAACTATGGACACCATGACTTTCAAAGTTATATCATACAATATATATTAAGTCAGAAAGAAACTGAGGCATGGACCTACTTACAAGTTAAAAAGTTAGTCTACAAGGTTTCATATATGTCTTCACAGAAGTACCAAACTTCTGGTTCAGAGAAACATGTATTATTCACACCATAAATGCCAGGCAACATAGCATTAAGAGCCACAGTTCTCAATGATTGCCATATTGTCTTCAATCCTTCACTATAATTATTAGAATACCATAGACTAGGTAGCTTAAAAATCGCTTATTTCTTTCTCACAGTTCTGGGGGTTGAGAAGAATAAGATCAAGGAAGGTATGAACAAATTCATTTCGAGTGAATGCCTGCTTCCAAGTTGTCTTCTTGTTATGTAATTAGCACAATATAGTATAGTATAGAATAGAATAGTATGCTACAGTATAATATAGTATAGTACAGTAGAAAAGGGGAGAGATCTGCAAGGCTAAGTTAATAAAGTAAGATGACTATGACCATTGTTTGTCAAAAGAGCAGTAGACCTGTCAATCTAAATGCACCTCTCAATATGATTTCAAGCAAAGTATAGACACAGTGAGGTAAAAGGCCAGGTATAAACTTCATAGGTACCAATATTTCATGACCTATGATGTCACACATATATACATTATGATAGGCAGACTTCTAAAAAGGACTCAAGATGCCTGATCACTGCAGTGTCCTTTTGAGAACAGGATAATTTATGAATATGATGGGATATGACTCTCCAGTTAGGCTATGAATAAGTTCACTTTACGTTAATCTAAGGGAACAGTTAACTAGGTGGACCTATTACAATCGAGAGTTCCTTTTAAAGGTTCTGTGACCTACTAAACTCTGGGAGGTAAATGTAAGATTAATCCATAGGGCCATTTAACAAGTGTCTCTTATCTCTACCACCTAGGAGCTGAGAAAAACCCTATTTGACAGCCAGAAGCAAAATGAGAACTTAAATCATAAAACAAAAAAGAGCTGAATTGTTCCAATAACCATCATGAACTTGGAAGAACATTCAAGTTCCAGAGAAGCACTTCAGTCTCTCCAATTCTTTAATTTTAGTTTGGTAAGAACTGAGAAGTGGAATCAGTAATCAGTGCCTATACTCCTTGCAGTCACAGACGCTGCAAGTAAATATATGTGTATTGTTCTAAGCCTCTAAGTTTTTGCTAATTTATTATGTAGTGATGTTTCTATAACTGTCTCTGATGTGGCCTTATCTGATAATCAGTTAAAGTCCTTTTAAATTGCTATTGATGAGCCATGTGTCACAGAATTGGCACAATTGTTCCTGTGTGACAGAAATGCTTGTAATTTAGGATAAACTTTTAGTCAAAGTTTTGATGAAGGTTAGTAATGGCTAAAAAACAAAACAAAAAAACAAAAAACAAAACTGGTTCAAAACAATAACTGTTCATGAGTAATTAATGTAAATTTTGCAGATTTTGGAATTGAGTTACAATTTTGAAGAAACAATTTTGAAAGTACAAGTAAGTTTGCTTTGAATATACTAAAACATGATGTTTGAATTAAGTCAGAGGATAAATTAAATTGCTCATCTCTGTATTATCCTTTCCAGGTTAACTCCATGTCAATACAATGCATGGTAGCTCTCCTAAATGATTTAAAAGTGTTGGGTAAGTGAATTAGTCAGGCCTTTTACACCACTAGCCTCTGTGGCTATCACCTGTGGCCTTGATCGCGTTAATGCAGAAGGCGCTTGGGACCATAGACATGGAGCACCCATGCCTGATTGTGGACACCTTGAGCATGGACATGACTAAGTGGGCACACCTGAGCCTAGAGGCTAGGGATATAAGGGTGGCATCATTCAGTGTCGGTAGAAGGCTATGGGAGGACGAGCATCTGACTGCAGAAGTGAGACCACAAGATAATCCAGAGAAAGCCCAAAGAATGAGTGTAAAGATTAGCTAGGGGCTGGGGGGCCTGCCAGCCTACCAGCACCCCCAGCCTCCCCATCTTGCCAGCCTGCAGGCTTGCCACTACAGTAACCAATCTTAAATATTTTCTAAGCTAAAAACATGTGGTTTGAAATCCCTGGTTATAATATATTAAAACAATGCAAACTCATGATGGTTAGTAATCAAATTAGTCTAGCAATCATATTCCTTTTATATATATATTTATATATATATATTATATATATATATAAATATATAAATTCTTTACCAGGTTTCCATAGACCTTTTCCTAACGTTTTATTTTATTTATTTATTTATTTTTTATTTTTATACAAGAGCTGGGGTACAGGCCAGAGGTGCAGGAGGGTGAGAGAATTCACCAGAGGCAGAACAGGGAGCACAACAGGCAGACAACAGAAATACATTGCTGAGGGGAGCAGCAGGTGAGACAGGAGAGGTCTGCTGCGCCATGTGGGATACTCACCAGGCAGCTGGGATCGAACCTGCACTGCAGATGCTACATACAGCTTCACAGAGCAGCACCCAGCCTGCTGCGCCACTGAGGAGGCCCCTCCAACTTTTTAAATATCAGAATAAGTTCTAAATGTTGAATATATAAGTATTTATTAAATGTTATCCTGTATCAGAATGACACACAAGAGAAACATGTTCAACTACATGATTTTACACATATACATGTATTCTTATACTTGTAAACATAACAAGTAAACATAACAAGTAAAAAAATATTTCTCCAGTGATTTTTATATATTTTTCAGCTGAGTAATTCATGTTTGCTAAACCTGCATGTATATATGCACACACATACATGTACACATATATACATGTGTATATGTATAAACTATTTTAATTTATATATTTAAAACATACATATATTTATATATACTATGAAAATATATAACCATAGATGTGAGCATATTTTATTATATATACACCTATAATTATATACTTTCCTACCTATCTAGCAGCCCATGTAATTAATGTGTTTGATTTTTAGACATACAGGAAAGTACTGATGTCATTAAGGGAAATATTTTTTATTTAAAATAATTTTTGTTTTACTTTGAAAGCTTTGTATGAATTGTTGCAGTAAAGCATTTACCTCCATGTATGTTTACTTCTCTCATTACAATTTTTAATAAGAATTGAAGTAACAGGTAAACAACCACAGAACAGAGAAAAGAAGCATTACTTAATTTGTCAATGTAGAAATCTATTTACTGGAGTAAACTGCTTCAAAGTAGTTGTACAATATTAAGTATTTTCTCGGAAAAAAAGTGAAGATTTGACTGACAATATAGATTTAATTTTTTAAGTGAATTGGATTTTCTGAGTGCTTGATGTTTTGTCTCTATAAAGGTCAATGATTCATCTCTTTTTTTTTTTTTTCTAGATGGAAATAGTTGCATTAGAGATCATGACTCTCTTTTATAGTCCATTATAAAGCTTAACAGAGTAGCCAGTCAATGTCAATTTGTGTGCAACACTTCCAGTTAGGTCCTCCACACCACCACCACCACCCCCCCACCAAAAAAAAAAAAAAAAAAAAAGAAAAAAGACAGCATGGCAACTGGGAGCCAAGACCTGATCTTTAAATCATGTTTCAAAATTCTTATAGGATTGTCTTCCAGTCTTTAACTCAAAGTCTATGCTTTGTTGGTAAGATGGATTTCCCTTAAATGGTAGAAGGCTGGACTTTGCTTTGAATATTACTTAATCACTATATATTTAATTGGCAAGTTCTTGAATTTATCAATTAAAATATTGATATTGTATTCAATCAAGTATTATTATAAAGTGATTATTGAGCTTTAAATGCTTATACTATTTTGTTTTTGTTTAATATTTCATTTTTTTTCATTTTTTTGAAGCTTTTGATAGCTTCTTTTTATGTTTTCTCAGGTTCCATTTCCATTGTTGTTTTGTGTTACTTCTATTTGGGTTTGAAGGTTCTGCTAAGGTTAGTATATAATGGAATATTTTTATGGCCCATTTTATTGATAAATCCCAAATTTGTTTTCATGGCCCACATTACTGATCTCTTCTTCCTTCACATTTTATACTTAGGTGTCAACTAACTCTATATTTGTTGTAGATTTCCTTTATAAATAACCCCTTCAGTAAGTCTTTCATGTCTGGCTTGGTTGTTTTGTTTTTTCAACTATAATTTGAATTTTTGATTTTCAGTTGTTTTTTGGCTGTGAATATGCGGAGGCCAGCCCAGAATCTTCACTGTGCTGCCATCTTGTCAGAGTCCCAGAACAATTAATTCTCATTTACAAATTAACAAATCCCATAGTAAGACTGAATACAAAAAGGTGACTGTTTCTATATTGATCATTATCTAGCAATAGTAAGTGGCTGATACATTAGCAACCAAGAGCATGTTTCAAATGTGCTTTCTCTTGAGACATTTTCCAGGCATATCTTTTACTATTCTACTCTAAAAACATTCAAATTTAGTATTTAATTAAATTCTGTATAAGGCAAATATTTTAAATTGTTTTTTTTTTTTTTTCAATTCTGTTTATTTTTGCTCAGAACCCTTTGCTGAAAGGACGATTTTGGTGTTACAAATGATTCCTGGTTTGCATGCTTACAAAAAATTACAACCAGCTAATTTCTATTAGTCAGTGCTTATTGACTGCAGTCAGAGCTAGTTATTCAACTATAGTGATCATAAATTATAGGAATAACATTTATTTTTATGATAATAAAATACAACTTTAATTAGAAGCTCTCTCATGATGTTTTTCATTTGTGAGGATCTACTTATTGTTATTTAGAGTCCTTATGTGCAATCAATACTCTATTAAGGCTTCAACCTAATAGTTTGCATGAATCAAAAATTCAAAAACTGTCCTCAATGAAAAAATCATTATCATTATTATCTTGTTGTTTAATATTTATTGCAGACCACATTTATTCACTGATATTTGATGTTATTTATATTCATTTTAAATGGTTCAGTAATAAAAGTGAGAAAATTTTCTATTTGCTTGAGCTTGAAATGCCATTAATTTTAAAGATAAGATTCTTTATTAGGCTTTGAGTTAGTTCAAATTGTACTTGAAAAAAGGGGGCTAGAAAGCTGAACTTTGTATTTCAAGGATTTTTGAAATATTATATGTTATCTTGTATATATTTTACCTTTTATTTTGATAATATTTTGAATGACTCAATAATTAAACTAATTAGCAATAGATATCGTCATCTATTCCCCCATGCTAGTTTGCATATTTAAGTTTTACTTTTTAGAAAATATCAATATGTTGGACAGGCAATTCTCTATTCACAAACTTCCATGTTCTCTGGTATTCTGGTATAGTCACACACACACACACACTCACACACACACAGAGAAATCTAATAGAAACTGCAAAATTTTGAAATGTACATATTACAAAAATTTATAATTGTTCAAACAAAAAATACTCGAGGTAAATTATGTGATAGTTATGTTATACTCTAATAGGTGTACAAAATATGAGACACATATTTTAATTAATTTGGGAAAATGAAATATTTGTATGAAAAACATAATAAATTGGGCCTCCCCGGTGGCGCAGCGGTTGAGCGCCGGGTTGCGAAGCTGCCCGCAGCCTCTGCAGCGCCGGTTCAATCCCCGGCTGCTCCCCGGCCACTGGAGGAGGGTCCCACATGGCGCGCAGACTTCTTCTGCCGCCCGCTGCTCCCCTCAGCAGTGTACTTCGGACCTTCTGCCTGCTCTGCTCCCCACTCTGGCTCTGGTGAATTCTCTCACCCTCCTGCGCTTCTGACTGTACCCAGTGCTTGTATAAATAAATAAATCTTTAAAAAAAAAACATAATAAATTAGAATAAAGAGTAAACAAATATAATTCTGAGGTAAAAGGAACTGCGATATGTCAGTGAACATCACGGAAGCTATTTTGAAGTCCATTTGAATTTCACAAATAAGCAATAAAAGTTGTTCTTATGTTCAGATGGGAGTTAGAGAGATATACATTTCCTAATGATTTAAACACTCAAATTATTGGGAGATGAGACATTCAGGGACAATGGATCACTGTCTGCTTCACAAAGTCCTCCCAGCCCTGATCTCTTCAGTGGACTATTTCTGCTATCCCTTAAATGCATAACCCATAACCTCATAGTCCACATGATGATCTAGCTTCCAGATATTAGGATGGAGGAAGGAATGAACAGGAGACAGACAGCACATACAATTTTGCTGTTATTAACGGATAACCAACATTGCCTTAATGTTCCTCTTGGCTTGACTAAAATTTGCAGTTTTCTTCTTTAATGTAGGTCTCTAACCTCTCTTTTGTTAGAGTATTTGCATTAGAAAACTTGTAATTGCAAATTCTTCTTCTACCTCTTTGATATGTACATAAATATTCTCCCAGCTTCTAGCCAGTTTTACAACCCAAGGATGTTTCTCTCAAGGACTTAGATTCACCCCTTTGAAATGTAATCATCAAGAAGGATAATGATTCTTTCTCCCAGTTTTTGTTGAGGGCAGGAAGCCTAACTTTGATGAATACCAATTAGGAACACAGATGGCCTAATCACAGCAAAGCATTTGCAAACTCAGGAATGACTCAATGTGCTCAATACATCCCAATGTTTGCCCCAGTTCTGTTCTTTCTTCCATTACA
>NW_023604861.1:27642365-27668283 GCF_014898055.3 Talpa occidentalis
AACTACTGAGCTAATTAAGAAGACAATTAAATGGGCCTGTCAAATCCATTCTTACCTCTGGAGGGAGGAATCAAAATAAACAAACTATTGATGGGGGAAAGGAACATGGTATAGATGTAATATAACTCAGGAGTCTCTCCAGAATTCTAATTGTTAAATTTCTTCACTATTAAAAGATGGGGTATATCATGATAGCCAAAACAATAGAACTAAGAGGTTAAATTAAAAGCAGAATTATGAAAAGCCTTGACTAACACTTAAAATTATTACAGTATATATGTTATATATCTTAAATTTGCTTACTCAATTTCCACTTTTCATGGTCTTTCATATTTTTTAACCATGGGAGGAATTTTAGCCATGTCTCATTTTTTTCCTTAAAAAACCCTGTTTCATAACTCCTCATACAGTTGCACCATATGTACTAATTATTGTATTATTGTATAATTGTATTATTGCTGGTAGAGTAAAAGTTAGTCTCTCACAGAAGGTTGCATTTGCAACTGAGGTTTGATGTATGAGACAGTGGTTCCTTGTAACTGACCAGTCATTGGAAAGTTTGGCAGGAAACTTGGTTAAGAAGAAAATATTATTGTTATTTAGTTATAGTCAGGTCTAGACAGGACACAATAATCACACTTCCAAAAAGCCCACATGGGGAAGTACCAGGGTTGGTCTAGAGGCTCAGGAGCATTGCTGTCTGGTGCCTGGACTGGGGATAATACTAACAGGTGGTTAGTGGCCTGCTTTTGAAAAACATGCTCCTGTTTTTTGTTTGCTCTCTTTAGAAACTGACTAATGCTGGCAGGGTCAACTTATATGTCAACCAGATGTCAATACATGAGAATATGTAAAAGTAAAAAAAAACATGGTTCATGCAATATTGACAGTATAAGTGATGGATTCAATGGTTTGCCTTTACCAATGATGGGAGACAGACACATTTTTAACTCAGGAGTATTACAACTTGAGAATAATTTAATTCCATGTTTTATCCATGAAAAACATTAAATGTCAGCATAAATTTAAGTAACAAAAAAACATGGTACAGACTAGTACCTAGGTCTTTTTATCTTATTTATTGATAAAAAAAGGTCATATTGCAGAGTTTTTAACTCAGCATTATTCTGTGTGTTTAGTTGGGTAATTGTAAATGTGAAAAGTATCATAAAAGGCCTTCAATCTTTATACTTTTAAATGCATGTGAATTTCACAATAATTTAAGGTCATGTAAGCAGACAAAACTCACAATTTTGAAATTTCCAAGCTATTCATCAAGGAAATACCATTGGGATCCAATTTTTTCCACTGGAAAAGGAGATAGACTGTTCATTCAGAAGCACTTCACTGCCAAAGTTCAGGTCATATTCTCTCTTCTTCCTTAGTCACAGCCATCTAAAGATTATCTGATCACTCAAAAGAGGAATTCTAACTTACTTTCAAAATGGAAAAATAATACAGAGTTAAGATGAAGGGAGATGTCCCACGCAATTGTGTTTAAATTTGGCTTGTTGAGCCCAACTGACCTCTCACAAGAGGTCACAACTTAACTCTCACAAGAATAGTCATTCCATATTATTTGAATGAACAAGTACATGCCACTGCTTGTCAAGAATGCTGTGGAACCCCTGGTTATTGGAAGCCATTCACTTATTTAGACATCCACTCATTTCTTTAACAAGTATACATTGGTTGCCTATTGTGAGCCAGGAATTGTCCTTGCTGTGCCTTTAATGCTGAGGGAGACAAGCACGGTCTCTGTCAGGACAAAATTTGTAATCTTATGAATGTAGCTGGTGATAAAGAAACAATTAAACAAAAAATACTTTCAGGCTAGTGATGAAAGCTATAAGGGGAGAGGGGAGTAAACATGGGGTGTTAAAGAGAGTAATTGAAGGAGAAGGTGGCTTTTTTTTTTTAAAGGAAATGAAAGATATGACAATCCATAGTTTCTTTTCTTTTTTCTTTTTCAAGATTTATTTATTTATGCATACAAGAACTGGGGTGTAAGTCAGAGGAGCAGGGGGTGAGAGGATTCATCTGAACAAAGTGGGGAACAGAACAGGCAGATCTCCTGAAATAAACTGCTGAGGGGAGCAGCAGGCGAGACAGGAGAGGTCTGCTGTTGCCATGTGGGTAGCTCCCTGACTGGCCAGGGATCAACTCATGCTGCAGAGGTTGCAGATAGCTTCTCAGTGCTGTACTTAATCCTTTGTGCCACCAGGGAGGCCCTGAAGGTGGCTTTAGATAGAGTAAAAGTTAGTCTCTTACAGAAGGTTGCATTTGCAGCTGAGGTCTGATGTATGTGACAATGGTTCCTTGTAACTGACCAGTCATTGAAGAGTTTGGCAGGAACCTTGGTTAAGAAGGAAATTTATTATAAGTGCAATAAGATTCTACTGAATGGTTTGAACAGATCTAATCTTTTGACAAATTATGAAAATAAGTATGTTTTATTATTCTATAACTCAAGGTATTATGTCCATTTTTCTAAATTTTAAATTAGTACACTATTGAACTATTGGGTTAGGGAGGATGAATATTACAATATTTATCTGAAATTCTTTTCTTGAATGCAAACTAAAATGGTAGAAGAGAAAAGCTTCTTATGCAGTTTATATGTTGCATCTATATCTTAGATATTTATCCTGAAATACAGGATAGATAGATCAAACCAATACCTGAAATACAGATTATATTTCATTAGCCAAATTATATATTAAATAGAATGTTCTTGGGCCTCCCTGGTGGCACAAGGGGTTAAGCACCGCACTATGAATCAATCCTAAGACTCTGTAACATGAGTTTGATCCCTGCTCACCAGGGAGCAACCCACATGACAAAGCAGACCTCTTCTGTCTCGCCCGCTGCTCCCGCAGCCGTATATTTCATTCAGTCTGCCTGTTCTGTTCCCCACTCTGTCTCTGGTGAATCCTCTCACCCCCACCCCACTGGCTTGTACCCCAGCTCTTGTATGCATAAATAAATAATTCTTAAAAAAATAAATAGAATGCTCTTAAATCCAAGTCATAAAAATGGTGATTTAAACTGACTCTTAAATATAGAGAAACCCATTACCATACAACAAGAGCTATGATTGATTTGAAAAGCTGTATAGTTAAAGCTTATAGAAATGAGACACTTTGTGTTTCTCTGTGGATTCACTGATTCTGGTTCCCATGTATTCACTTAGTTTTTAGATTGGTTTCTGTTGTTGTCACAACATAGCAGTCAGCTTTCCTGGAACCAGCAAGTTTCCTTGTTCATGCCTAATAAGAAATATCATCCTCTAGATATGAAAGAAAAGTCCTTTCCTCTTATTTGGTTATGTCACCCACCTCCAGATGAATAATGGTCATTTCATCTTCTCTAATTTTTGGATTGCTGAAATAATTATAGAAAAAGATTGTGTGATTTTAATGATCGGTTTGATCTAATTTAATAGCTGCCTTTGTGGAGCTAGATGTAGTAAATTTCCCTGCATGGGGAAGAGGTGGATTCCTCCTACTTTCCACCCCACTGCCCCAAGCCACCAAAAAGAAGAAAAAATCTGTATTCCAAAAAGAAGTAAAACTGACACATAAATTCTGGCTGGATAGAAAAAAATATGTAGTACTTAGTTATAAGAAAAAGTTTTAAAACTCTACATGAGTTCAAAGTACATGGGCTGCATGGCTAAACATGTTTAAGTCACTGTATGGGTTAACCAAACTATCAAGATAGATAATGTAAACTCTAGTGGAAAAGTATAGATTTTAAAATGACAGGACGTGGTATCTGAAAATGCTAGGATTTCAACTGTAGTCCATCTCCCATTGGTTAACTTGTCCAAATATAAATGAAGATTTGGGTGTTCTTACACTTTTCAAAAAAGCCACCATATTTTTTTTTCTACAAGTATTTTTTTTTTTTTTGTGGATTTTACAATGAACCTGGGAATCTGAGAATTTAATTTTTCCCCTCTTGTAACAATTATGGAATTACATTAAAATATGGACTGTAAAGTCAAATAATGCAGGCTCAAAAATTTGTTCTACCTACCATTTACAAAATCTGACATCTTTGTTATATAAATTACTTAGCTTCTTAGTCTCCTTGATACACTGAGGTAAATGTTTGCAAAATACCTACTAAGTATATAGGCAAAATATATTATTTGTGTATGGATAACTTTATATAATATTGGATTTCTTTATCGCTTGATAGGATGTGATAATATTTTTCATGATGCCTGATTCTGATATCATTGTATGTTTGAAGATGAAATAGCTCTATTCATAGATGCATCATTAGTAAGTGATTTTTTAGACATAACTACATCAAAATGTACTATTTATATATATTTTCTTGTTGCCCTAAGATACATTAGATCACATATTTGATTCACTGATGATTTTGAAAATGCCTGACACACCTTTGGATAAGTTCAATTTCTGAAAACAGATGGTTCAATTTGCCTGCCACTGTTTTAAAGGATTATTGTTATCGTTTTATTTAAGTGTCTCAGGGTTTTCTGATATTAATGCTGTTTGTCCATTACAGTTGTTTTTTTAGACTTTTTTTGTTCTCCCATTGTGCTTTTTTTTTTATAATTAGAGTTAATTTTGTTCTGCTAATTATACTTCAAGGCCTCAGACTCTCATGACACACAAGACTTCTGATGTTAATATTAATAGCTTTATGTTTCTCAACCATTGAAATTTTTAAGACAAAACATTTAAACAAAATGTTGTTTAAAAGCTTTTATGAGTACCAAGCTGCTTATAATTTTTACAGTATCTTCCTGAGTCTTTCCAGGATTGGGATTTACTAAAAGCAACCCCACTGTGCCAGCACAGCAGTACGCTCGGTTAATCATAAGCATCAAGGATATTTTGAAATTCCCCCATGTAGAATTTATTCCTGTTTTGTTTGTTTTAATGAATCATTCTCAATGTTCTTGCCAATGCTGATTTTAGTGCTTCATGATCTGGAAATTGGTATTATGAATACTGAAGCTTATTTTCCCTTGTACATTAAATAGTAAAGGTAGTTAAGAACATGTAGAGAAATTTAAACTCTTTTATGTATTTAATCTGCTTCTAGAAAAGCACTTAAAGAGTGACTGCACGTCTCTGTCCATATAGATTATCTGGTATTTACTGCCTAGTGAGACATTTTCATATTGGAGATAGAAGAGCTATAAAAGAAATGCAAGGGCGCTCTCTCCATATTCTAAAAGTATATGCCATTGGAAATCACAATTACTGGGGAAGGATATAGGTAATACCCATCTATGAATAAAAGAGATTGAGTAGTGATTTGTGGTCAGTTAACTTAGAGTAGATTTTTACTTGTTTCTACCTTTAAAGTAATTAGCTAGTAATTATGGTGCTTATTATTAAAATTTGACTTTCAAATATTTTTATTCATTCATTTACAAAATATGTTCTCTTTTCCCCCAATGTAAAGGCAGTGATAGAAACTAGTGACAAAATGATGAACAAAATATGCATGGTTTTTACAGTAGAACTTAGGGGCTAATGGCAGCAAACTATAGATGGTATTTCTGTGGATTTGATAGTAGAGAAATTGACCTGGTTCATTTACTCAAAAATCAAGATAATGGAGAAATAAAGATTACTTTAAGAGGGCAAGAATCTTTTAGCAAGGAAAAATCATTTATATGTAAGTACCTTAAATGTAAGAGAGAATGAGGGCCTGAGGGAAGGGTATGAATCTGAGTAGCATGATAGAGATAAGTCTATAGAGTTAGGAGAGAGGGGCAATATACAACCATCAACTTCAAGGTAAGTCATTTTGTATCTTTTGTAAAAAAGAAATCAGGCTAACAAGTTCCTTAAGAGAAGGTGACATAATCAGTTTCACATTTTGAAGGGGTCATTAGAGCTGTGGTCCTGAATGATAGGCAGATTCATGTGTATTTATTTATTTATTTATTTATTTATTAAAGATTTATTTATTTATACAAGCACTGTGTACAGTCAGAAGCGCGGGAGGGTGTGATAATTCATCAGAGCCAGAGCGGGGAGTAGAACAGGCAGACTGACGAAATACACTGCTGAGGGGAGCAGCGGGCTGCAGGAGAGGTCTGCGTGCCCTGTGGGACCCTCTCCTGGCGGCCGGGGATCGAACCGGTGCTGCAGAGGCTGTGAGCAGCTTCGCAGCCCAGGGTTCAACTGCTGCGCCACCAGGGGAGGCCCTATTTATTTATTTTTTAAAGGTTTTATTTATTTATGCATACAAGAACTGGGGTACACGCCAGAGGTGTGGGGGTGAGAGGATTCACCAGAGACAGAGTGGGGAACAGAACAGGCAGACTGACTGAAATACACTGCTGAGGGGAGCAGCAAGCAAGACAGGAGAGGTCTGCTGCACCATGTGGGTTGCTCCCTGGCTGGGGATTGAACTCGTGCTGTAGTGTCTGCCAATAGCTTCATAGTGCCGTGCTTAGAACCAGGGAGACCCAAGATTCACGTATATTTAAATGCTACATATTCATATATTTTTTTTTTTTTTTTTTTTTTTTTAGATTTTTTTTTTTTTAATAGAGGCACTTTTATTTATTTATTTATTTGTTTGTTTGTTTGTTTTGTTTATACATGCACTGGATACAGTCAGAAGCGCGGGAGGGTGAGAGAATTCACCAGAGCCAGAGCGGGGAGCAGAGCAGGCAGAAGGACCGAAGTACACTGCTGAGGGGAGCAGCGGGCGGCAGGAGAGGTCTGCGCGCCATGTGGGACCCTCCTCCGGTGGCCGGGGAGCAGTCGGGGATCGAACCGGCGCCGCAGAGGCTGCGGGCAGCTTCACAACCAAGCGCTCAACCGCTGCGCCACCGGGGAGGCCCATATTCATATATTTTTAAACATTTAATTTTATTTTCCATTTTTCATTTGTTTTCCCAGAAAATACACATAAATATATTGACTTCCTTCCCTTTTTTTTATTAGCAGGATATACTGCCTTGTCTTACAGTGGAAGCTTCTAATTTGAATGTTAGAAAGTTATGTATTTTACCCTTGAGATGATGAAGCTTGACTCAGTTACAAAGTACCACTTGTTCTTTCCTAGGGACAAAACTGGCTCTACATGATGTTGCTTTGACATTTGATTAACTGCCATTTTTTTCCCCTTTTTGGCTGTCACTGATATTTGAAACATTTTACAGATTTGCTCTTTGTAATAACATCCTGTCCATCAGCTATTTTCAATGCCGATATTTGTCTGTGCAACTCCTACTGAAATCAATGGCAGCTCTGGGAACCATTCCAAGAACAGACTTGGCTCAGAGTGTACAGTGGGCTGTAGAGGTGACTTCATTTACTCTTTCAGTTTGATAGATATAGACTATTCTTAGAATTCTTTTTATTGACAATATTAATATAGCTAAAATCTGATGAAAGAATATTTTGTTATATTTTCATGTCCACCACATAGACGATGTTAAATTTCTAACCAATTTTCTGCCAATATTAATTTACATCTATATGAAATGCTTCATCTATATATGATGTACTGATATATATATATATATCAGTACATTTCAGAAAAGGGACCTAGAACACTCTATTTAGAATTTCTTCACATTTGCAGAGGTCCTACCATCTGTCATCGTCCATATTGTCCACAATTTTCTCTGTTGAAAAGTTTCTTATTTTTCCATTTCTATAACTATTGCATTTCTGTCTTAATAACTACACAGAGTAACACATATTTACTAGCAATATTATGTCCTCCATGAGATTGTTTTTTATTTTCCCTCCATTTATGAGAATATTTTTTCCTTCAGTATTGTGTTCCCACCCTTCAATACACAGTTAGCCTTCAGTGAGTGCTTACTGAATGCTTGGCAGGAGAGAATGGAATATCAGTGAGAGAAAAAGTGCCTAGTGGGTCTTTCAGAAACTAATGTGTCTATATTAGAAAGAAAGCATTTCCACATTATTTTATCAGGTTTGAGATCTCCAGGGTGCTAACTTCCATGAAGCATGAATGTTTAACTTATGACTCAAGCCAAACTATAAACTGAGGAAATCCACATTACAACTATATAAGAACACAGTTAATAGGCAGCAAAAAAGAAGGAAAATAATGAACCTCTTGGCAGTTATCTGTCCTTGCCTTTCACAAATCTTTTTATTTGTGCTTCAAAAACAATAGAAAGATCACTTGCCAAATAAATCAAAAAATAAAATAGTAATACTATTTGGTATCTGAGATGGAGCATGAGCTAACATTTTTAAGATGAAGTGATTTGGTGTGTAGTATATAGCAGTAATAAGGAAATGATATTAAGTATTAGTGTCTGATGATTTTATGGGCTGCAACAGAAAGAATGGTCCAGCTCAAAGTCAGGTTCTTATTATAACAAGAAAGCATAAGGAATGTTTCTGTAAAAGATTGAGGACAGAAAACACTTTGCTTAAGAAGAACAAGGAAGATGGGTTTTGGGAGATACGGGATCACAAAGTGTGATATAAATAACTCTGTGGCAATTGGAGTCTCAATTGGCAGTCTCTAGGTAAGATGTAGGGTTCTTTTTTGGATGCATTAGGCTTCTTTTTCACATATGCCAGAAGACGTGGACACAGGAAGTGAGTACAGTCTATTGACCTTGCAGTTGGTTTTCTTGCAGAGGGGTAGTTTTATCTTCTCTCTTTACCTCTCATTTGCAGAAGTATTATCATAGACTGGAGCAGTCTTCTCAGATCCTGAGATGAGCAGAGCAGCTAGATGAGAACTTGAGCGAGAATTATTGTATACTTTGTCAAAGGAATAAAAACAGTATTTTAATGAATATAGCCCAGAAAAACTACGAGAAGAGAAATTAGAAATTATGTTATGAAAGAATCTGAAAATATCCATGGCAATCTGGGCAGAAGGGATGGTCTCTAGAAACTCTTTGAGAGCTTTAAGATAGAAGGCTGTTTAAGTGAAAATATCCTGTCATTAGGGAAAAAATAGTGTGACCCGTTGAAGCTAAAAATGTAGCTGTTTTCTGTTTCTACTTAACTCTGAGTATGTCTGTGGAATATAATGACAGATTCTAAATATCAAAATCTTTAGATACTGTGAAGGACATTTACTCTGAGGGGGTACAGAAAGGTAAGATTTTGCCTCCTAGATAAAGAGACTGCTCCTTTACGCCTGAGGGGACTAGCAATAGTAACCCGCAGACTTTCAAGACTTTTGAAGCATTTGTTGACAGCCTATACATAATTTGCTATTGAATGTATGTTGTGTGTAGGAATGTGTGAGTGTTGGTGTATATTCAGTTCATTTGCAAAGCCATATTGTTAATTTTATTTAACTGCGTAACAATGGAAAATGCAATTCATCAAATTCAAAAGAGGCAATTTTATTTTTTTTCCCCTGTTTTTGTCTTTCTTTTTAGTTATTGTGTATTATCTGTCCACAGTGCACAAGTAGCTGAGTCCCAATAAGATTAGGACTTAGGATGTCCATATCTGTGTGACATAACATCATCTTTACATTGAGTATGGTAGAAAAATCTCTGCATTTTGACTTGATTTCAAGTTTTCAAGTAGTTCAATCCTTCTTTAAGAAAATGGAGATAATATCTACCATGCCTATTTTAAAGAAGAAACAACAAAGCATTTTCTGAAGTTTTAAAAATGTAGTCTGAATCTTTTTTTTAAAGATTTATTTTTATTTATTTCTGCATACGAGAACTGGGGTGTAGGCCAGAGGTGCAGGAGTGCCGACTTTGACCTCTGCACCATCAGGGAGGCTCTGAATCTTAACTTTGCCACTCTCTAGTCATATGTTCTTGGACATCACAGCAACATTTTATAAGCTTCATCAGGTACATCTCACAAAATGGCAATAAATACACATACATGGAAGTTTTTATTAAGAATAAATGAGTCAGGGCCTCCTTGGTGGTGCAAGGGGTTATATCTCACTCAGCACTATGAAGATATCCACAGCCACTGCAGCAGGAGTTCAATCCCTGGCCAGGGAGATAACCCACATGATCCAGCAGACCTCTCCTGTCTTGCCTGCTGCTCCCCACAGCAGTGTATTTCAGTCAATCTGCTTGTTGTTCTCCCCTTTCTGTCTCTGGTGAATCCTTTCACCCCCTGCACCTCTGGCCTACACCCCAGTTCTTATATGCATAAATCTTTAAAAAAAAGAATAGATGAGTTAATGGAGACAAAAATATATAACTTTTTTAGACCCTTATAGAAAGCTGATTAATGTATGTCATTTAGGGTTGTATGAAATATCAAGTAAGGTAATAATGAAAAATTATTTTATAATTTAAAAGTAATTATAAAAATAAAAAGGCATATCTTTTTTTTTAAGATTTATTTATTTATACAAGCACTGGGTACAGTCAGAAGCATGGGAGAGTGAGAGAATTCACCAGAACCAGAGCAGGGAACAGAACAGGCAGACTGACCAAATATACTGCTGAGGGGAGCAGCGGGCAAGACAGGAGAGGTCTGTCGCACCATGTGGGACCCTCGCTGGCAGCTGGGGATTCGAACCAGCACTGCAGAGGCTGCGGGCAGCTTCGCAGGCCAGTGCTCAACCACTGCGCCACCAGGGGAGGCCCAAAAAAGGAAAAAGGCATATCTTAAAATAACTACTTTCCTTAGAAAGAAAGCCTTTCCATATATTATTTAGAAAATTCTTAATCTATAACTATTAATAATATGAAGACTGAAATATGACTTATACAAGTAGTATCTTACATAAATTATACCTTTTCAAAAATGTGATTGGCTATTTTAACTTAGAAAAGTTAAGATGATTTTGACCTGAACTTTTCTTCCAGGAAAAATTTATATTTTAGAAAAATTGTTGATGTGGTTGTATGGCGTTATTTATGTTCAAACATGAATTGGAAAGATATTCATAATCAAAGTTTTTCAGATGGCTTAAAAACTTACTCAGGGCAGGGCCTCTCTGGTGGTGCAAGGGTTTAAGATGCAACCTATGAAGCTTGACACAGCCACTGCAATGTGAGTTCAATACCCGGCCAGGGAGCTACCCACATGGCGCAGCAGACCTCTCCTGACTCGCCTACTGCTCCCCACAGCATGTATTTCAGTCAGTCTTCCTGTTCTGTTCCCCACTCTGTCTCTGGTGAATCCTCTCACCCCCCACGCCTCTGACCTATACCCCAGTTCTTATATGCATAAATAAATAAATATTAAAAAAAAAAACTTTCTCAGGGCAAATAAGAAAATAAGATTAGTTAAGGAATCATTTCTTTCTTTTAGTGATCTTAATTTATACAAGTATAGTAAAATATACAATGTTATGTTTTCTCAGAGTAATGTAAGAAGAAAACTACCTCCCCAAAGACAAACTTATTCTTTTTTAGTTTATTTGAAAGTTTAATTACACACAGAATTTATTTAAAGCACAGTACTTTTTTAAAGAATCTATAGTCATTATTCTCAATAATAAAAAATTGGGTCATAATTTATGTTTTCTATTCTAGTGAATTATTTTAACATCATATTCATCAAATAAAAACATTCAATCATTTCTGAAATATACCAGATGGAAATATCTAAGAATAGATTTTCAAATATTCACTATAGATCTTTTAGCAGCCACTTAAAATTAATTTTTAGACATACATTAAATATCATAGTATTATAGGAATGGGATCATATATCTATAATTAAAATTTTAAATATGCACATTATTTTTAATACCTAAAATCTGATTGGGAAGAATATAGTTATGTTAACAAGAATAATGAAGTCAATTACATGTAATGGCATTAAAAACAAAAGTAATTGAGTGAGAGATTTATATTTCATGGTATAAGCTAATTTAACTGGGCATTGAAGAATGAATACATGGATGTGTTCTGGGGTAAGAAAATCATTTAGATTAGTAAAATAATATGAAAACATAGTCATGATATTAATGTTTGGTGAAAAACATATCCCTTTGACTTAACAAAGGATTCATACTGAGGGAAATGAGACATGGCCAGGTAGAAAAATATTTGGTAAGGTAATTGAACCTGAACAAATTATTTGTACTCAAATTTATGTTTAACCTTAAATGCTAAGTAAAGGTAAATTAATTATCTACATTAAGCAATATTATATCCAATTAAGCATTTGGATAGGACTAGGGTGATAGCACTATTACACTAAATAAATTAATATTAATTATAAGTAAAATTTGTACACATATGTTAAAAAACTTTGAATTTTTTTCCTATTGCCTTAAAGTCCAGTATGTAAATAAAATAGTCATAGTAATGATAAAATGATAAAATAGTTTTCAATAATTGAGTATTAATAAAACTTTAGAAGCTGTTCTAGGGACCATTAATGTATTAACATATTAAATTGCTTACTCCTAACAAAAATGATTATGTATCTCACATTTTTATCTCTATATTCCTGTGTAGATATGAGATTTAAAATAATATTCATAGTTTCTAAAATAAAAAGATTTCCAAATTTTTTTTTTAAGATTTATTTATACCAGCACTGGGTATAGTCAGAAGCATGGGAGGGTGAGAGAATTCACCAGAGCCAGAGCTGGGAACAGCACAGGCAGACTGATCAAATATACTGCTGAGGGGCGCAGCGGGCATGGAAGGAGAGGTCTGCGTGCCATGTGGGACCCTCACTGGTGGCCACGGATCGAACCAGCGATGCAGAGGCTGTGGGCAGCTTCACAGCCCAGCACTTAACCACTACGCCACCAGGGGAGATCTAATATATATTTTTAAAGATTTATTTATTTATATAAGAACTGGGGTACAGACCAGATGCACAGGAGGGTGAGAGGATTCACCAGGGACAGAGTAGGGAACAGAACAGGCAGACTGACAAAATGCACTACTGAGGGAGCAGCAGGCGAGACAGGAAAGGTCTGCCATGCCATGTGGGACCCTCGCCAGCCGGCCAGGATTGAACTGGTGCTGCAGAGGTTGTGGACAGCTACACAGCGCTGTGCTCAACTGCCTGCGCACCAGGGGAGGCCCAAGATTTCCAAATATTAATCTTCAATATTTTCTATCCATAACTTGAGATTGTTTGAAAGCAATTATTTTTAATACTGTTAAAAGGTCATCTTCTTCGTAAAAAGATCTTTATCTTATCTGTATTCATTTATAAAAATTGTCTATTTTGACATGACA
This sequence comes from Talpa occidentalis, assembly GCF_014898055.3. Lineage (NCBI taxonomy): Eukaryota > Metazoa > Chordata > Mammalia > Eulipotyphla > Talpidae > Talpa > Talpa occidentalis. The sequence continues at coordinate 27,655,513 of NW_023604861.1, forward strand.
CATCATTAACCATCTGTCATCAATAAAAGGGTCAATAATTTTAAGTAATAACTTTATTTCCATTTTTTGTTAAAAGTCTATAACATCTGAAAGTTGTGTAAATCCTTTAAATTTCTTATTTCCTGCTTATAAGATAATCAGGAAAACTGTGTGGTACAAAGATATCGCTCATCATCTCATTGTTAACATATTTTAATATTCTAATATATTTCTAGGTCTTTTTCATGGTGTTTAGCAACATAGAACTTGTTGCTTCCCTGTTGGATTCTTTTGAAGTTATTGACCCATTTGTTAAAACTATTTAGTTCAAACTACATCATATATATGATACATAATCTCATTAACCAGGTATATGCATATTTTAACTCATGAGAATGGGTACTACTGTCAAGCACTCTGACATTTAGATTTGTATGCTTCCTGAAACTCATGGTCAAGTATACAATGGCACTCTCTGTTCTTAACCAACAGGTGGCCATTCATTGTCAACTCATATACTAAATGTTAGAAAGCCTAGCACCATCATTATTTTTTTTAAAGATTTATTTACTTATGCATACAAGAACTGGGTTACAGGCCAGAGATGTGGGAAGTGAGAGGATTCACCAGAGACAGAGTGGGGAACACAACAGCAAACTGACGAAATACACTGCTGAGGGCAGCAGCGGTCGAGACAGGCAAGGTCTGCTTCGCCATGTGGGTTTCTCTCTGGCAGTCTGGAGATCGAATTCATGCTGCAGAGTCTTTGGATTGCTTCATAGTGTGGTGCTTAACCCCTTGTGCCACCAGGGAGGCCCCCATCATTATTTTTAAAGAAAACAAAAATTTGAAACCTTAATGCAACATATGCTCCCTTTACTATAGTTTCTTCCATCTCCTGAACATTATAGTTTATTCTTTAAAATATTTTATTTTCTCAATGAAGTATGGATTGAAATTGAAAGATATTATCAGAGCAGGAGAATTAGAAAACAAGTTGTTTGAAGAGTCTTAGTGAGATATGATGAGGTAATGGAGACCATAATGACAAGTCCCATGATCAATATGGATCTCCAAGAACATTTTTCTTGTTCACTTTTTCAATTTCTCCCTGAAACACCTGAAGCGTACAGCATATGGTTTTATTATTTTTAGTTTTGCTAACTACTTTTATTTAGTCTTAAATTACTGGGTTATTTGTCCTTTAATTTGAAACATGTTTACTCATTTCTCCAAGAAATTCATTGTGCACAGTATATATGCCTGGTATTTGTCTCTTCTATCCACTGAACATATATAAAATATCAAGCAATTTAAACAAAATCCTCTGTCTTGTGGGTATTATATTCACCATCTACTGATAGTCTTCCATAAAGCTACCAGAGATTGCACTCATCGTTAGGTCCTGTAGGCCTCACATGTTAATGGGGAATCAAAAATAAAAAAGTTTAAGTGACTGGGGAAAAAAAATCAATAAAGGAAGAGTTTCTTATTGCCTGTTATATAACTAGCGAACTATTTGCTTAGTGGCCTTAGTGATTGTAGTTTTTTTTTTTTTTTAAGGAGAAAAGAAGAAATTGAGCTAAAATAAATGTAGTTAATGTGTTCACAATAAGCAAATTAGGTAGGCTTTATTTATGCTCTCTATAATTTTAGGTCATTGGTTACTAAAATCTTGGAGTGTTTTCATAATGCTAAGTCACACACATTTTCACTGTTGCTAAGATGATTTTGTAAAATCTCTAAAACTAGACTTAAAAGTATAAAGCTTAAGATAATAGGGTATGATCAACATGTGTATAGTGAAAGATTACCAATAAGCCTGAAATTCAATTAAAATGTCCCAAAACGCTAAATTCCAGCAACGTATTATTTTAAAGGGCATGAAAGGGAAACTATGAGCAAACCACAGAGAAAATTAAAATGAAAATGAAGTATAATTTTCAAATGATTCAAAATGTTATTACTAGTTCTAAAATTGGTAAAACAAAAAACAACAAAACTCAAGATGACATCATACGTGAGATGAGGTTCCTCATTGCTAATGGCAACACTGCATATGAGGATAGATTCTAGATGCCAAGAAACTTTGATTCAGACTTGAATAGTGAATGTAAAATAGAAAGTCATATACAACTTTGTATATAAATTTGTGCTGTTAAAATGGTAAAAAATGTTATGTATTTATAGAGTATAATGTTTGGGAAGCTGTTATTTCTCAAGAAATTATCTTTCATGCATCAGAGTTAAATAAATACATTATTTTTATTGCACGACAACTTTACTTCTCAATTCTAAATGTAAAAAAAAAAACCTAAATTTTCCCAAATTTTGTATCACTGCAACTTAAGATAATTAATATAATTAAATAGTCAAGTGGTTTTTGAGTGCCACTCATTCTTTATAAGATATTTAAAACCCTGACAGTATCTATTTTCTTTTTTTTGGTGCGCTTTATGTGTATAGTGAAAGCAATTTGTAAATAATAAATGACAAATAATTACAGTATCATAACTTCAGCCTGATGGAGTGAGGTGGTGGGTTGGAGTCTCACTGAATCATATTGAAATTGTAATGTTTTCACAAAACAGAAAAAAGGAAAAGAAGATTCTGGAAAATACATCAAAAGGAAATCTTTTCAGTTCATTTTTTTAAAGTCCTTTATTAAAATATTTTAAAGCTCCTTCACAATTTCTAAATAAATGTCATTTCAGTATTATTGGGTAAGCATATCACCTGGCATGTGTTAAGTGATACTTGGTATCTACTGAGATGGGGTAAAGCAGAAAAGAAAGGCTAGTGGATGAAAACCTAGGGCAGAGTTGAAAATTAATGATATATTTTATCTAATTACTTGTAAAAATAGCCTACCAGCACCAGAAGGGAATAATATTTCAGGTTTTAAATAACTTTTCTTATGTTTTGATGGCATAAATGGTGACTTCAGAGCACAAAAAGAGGAACATGTTGTGAAGCATAATCCATATTAGTCACCTGCTTTGTATGAAGTACTCAGGCTTTACCTCAGAGAAGAATCCAGGAGTTACAGGGTATATGTGATTAGTGATTTTTTTGTCTTTTTTTAAATACTGGTCACATTTGTCTTTAATGGTAAATGTGGTTCTCAAAGCTCCCAGAATAAAAGCTGATGTCCTTACCAAGGCCTGCAATTGAGGTCTTTAAAATGGGGTTTGTGAACCAAGGATGTGAAAGACTTCTATACTAAAAACTAAAAATTATTGCTGAAAGAAATTAAAGACAACAAATAAAGGGATAGACAGTGTGTATTCCTGGATTGAAAAGCTTATTATTGTTAAGACGGTAATACTTAGTACCCAGAGCCACCTGCAATTTCAAGGCAAGGCAATAAACATATCTCTCTCTTTCTGTAATATCCTAATGAATGTTATTCAGACTTAAAAAGAAAGGAAATGCTGATGTAGGCTACAAATGGATGAACCTTGAAGATATTATGCTAAAATAAATGGCTGCAAAAGAACAAATATTATATTATTCTACATATTTGAATTACCTAGTCAAATTCATAGATACAGAAAGTAGAAAGATGATTGCCAAAGATTAGGTGGAAGGAAGAATGGGGAATTATTATTTGATAGATACAGAGATTCAGGGTTGCTTTTTTAAAAATTTTATTTATTTATGCATACTGGGGTACAGGCCAGAGGTCCAGGGGATGAGAAGATTCACCAGAGACAGAGCGGGGAACAGACAGGTGGACTTGTTATAGAGCAACCCCGATATTAAACGGGTTCCTGGCTGTGGGTCCTCACCCGTGCGCTTTAAAGGGACTTATGAATACTCTACTACAGACACACGCAAAAGGGTTAATAAAAGGTTTATTTACAAGAGAAAAAGAAATAAGGAAAATGTACAACTCAGGGAGAAAATAGGGAAATAAAGTCTTTAATGCGTCCTACCCGATCCGATGACCTGGAAACCCAAAGTCACTCTCAGAGCTAGACGGACGCCGCGAGCTGGCCGAGGGCCCCAAAATGGAGAGAGCCCCAAAGCCCACATGTCTGCCTTTTGTATCCACCTGGCTGCTTAACCCCACCCTCAGGTCCCAGCCACCTTCCCTTTAGTCGTGATGGGATTTGGAGTTCCCACTGTCTTTGGCTTTGACCTGGGGTGGGGGTGGAATCCACAAAGCCTGTATGGAATTTGCTTTGGGGCAGCCTTTTCCCCCTAACACTGGGGTGGGGGTGGAGTCCACAAAGCCTGTATGGAATTAGCTTTGGGACAGCCTTTTTCCCCTAACAGACTGACTGAAATACACTGATGAGGGGAGCAGCAGGAGAGACAGGAGAGGTCTGCTGGGCCAAGTGGGTTATTTCCCTGGCCAGGGATCCAACCTGATGCTGCAGTGGCTGCAGTTAGCTTCATAGTTCTGAGATTTAACCCTTGCACCATCAGGGAGGCCCAGAGTTTCAGTTTTGAAAGACAAAAAATGTTTTGGAGATAGAGGGTGGTGATGGTTGCACAATATGAATGTACTTAATGCCACTGAGCTGTCATCTAACGTTAATAAAATGGCAAAGTTTATTATAAATACTTTATCACAGTAAAAAGAAAGTTTTCAAAATGGGGTTGTGTGTGCTCCCTGGGATACATAAACTCTTTCTGAAGGGGTATATTGCACCAGATATTTAAGGAAATACAACTTTTGATCTCAACTTTGGAGCTTTCTTTTCTAGAACTGATCTGCCTTCGAACATTCCAATGAATAGAATAATCTACCTCCTTCATTCTACCACTGCAATTACTAGAGCGAAGACATCTTTTACCTAACTACTCAGAATAATGAAATGCTCCTTTGCCCCAGGACATGAAGCCAAAGTATAGTGGTGTGAAAACAAGCTGCTTTAATCAACATACAATGAGCCCTCAGCAGGAATTGTTTTCCTCAGGTAATTATACCTGTTAAGATATACCTTAAAATGGAATACAAAATTTCTGTAATGACATAATCCTACAGATGTTTTGTGCAATATTGTGCTGTAGTTAAAAATACCATTTTCTATACTTAAAACTATTCTAAGTTTGCCACTTTGGTCATTTTTAACTCCATTATCTTGCTTTATCTTTATATCAGCTGTCACTGACAGAAGTGATTTCAGACACATGCACACACATGTCCTTCCAGTAGAATACAAATTATCTCCTCTTTTATCTCTAGCACCTGTTACATAATAGCTGCACAAGACATGTGTTTAAGAAATGGAGAAAGTAGAGAGAGAAAAGTAAAAAAAAAAAAAAAAAAGATCAAGACAGTGAACTTTAAATATAAACACTAAAACATATAAAAAAAGTATACCTTTGATTCAATGTTCCTTATTTTCTAGAAGTTCTGAGGTTTACTTTTACTTTTATTCAACTATACAAATGTATGGTGGTGTAGCAGAATTCGTAATCTCACAGGGCTCTGTCACATCTGAAATCTCTAACTCACTTTTCCCTATCTCTTTCCTTTTTTATTTTTCACAACAAAGTCTGCTCTCTGCCTTCATTGCAACCTTAAATCATGAAGACCTGTGTGTATCATGCCTCCTGGAACTATTCAAAACCTCTACGAATCATAGCGATCCCTCTGGCTCTCAGGTCTCTCCCTGCTCTATATCCTTGCAGCACATTCAGTCTGCACCTTTCAAGTGTTATAACATTGTAAGCTGGCCTTAATGGTTGGTTTGCTTGTTTCATCTAAGTTTTTCTTAATTTCCTAAATATTTTGTGGGAAAAGCTGGGCAGTGACCTAAACTTCTGCAGCATGTAACAGAATAAACTGAAGACATTGCATGTTTTATTTCTACCTTCAGTATGAACCTACTCCAATGCTTTTTATTCCAAATTCCAACATTTTCAGTTTCTGCCTCTCTGCTGAATATCTTCTTTCCTGGATCTCAGTATTACTCAACAAAGTCCATCAATCTTTCTCTGTAACTCTATTGGTTTTCTTACGGTTGCATTGGTGTGATTTTTATTTGATTTATCAAAGAGCTCTACCCAGTACCTACATTGTTTCTTGTTTTTTTTTTTTTTTTCCTTTGCCCTTTGTTGTGTATGGTGAAACAGTGAATCTTTTATTCGACAATTTTATTCATGATTATTATGTCTGTGAATCTTACCCTGATATCTGCTCTTGTTAGTAGGTAAGTACACTCTTATTCTTTAGTACATATTTAGTAATTACTCACTATGTGAAAGACCACATACTCAGTCTGTCTTTCAGTAATATGCCCTCAGTTCGAGGGGGTTGGAAGTATATGATGTTGAATATAAGCCCCTTAATAAATGTCATGGAATAGAAGATATTGAGGTATCGTATGACAAATTACTAAAATGAAAGGCTCTCATCTTGCCCTAAATGCTCAAGGACAGAAAAGTATACTAAGATTATGTAGTATACTTACACAATGGAGTAGAATACTACTCAGCTTTATGGAAAAAAAAATCAACTGTTGCCATTTGCAACAGCATTGATGGACCTGGAGTTTATTATGCTAAGAGAAATAAGCCAGAAAAAGAAAGACAAATACGGAATGGTTTCACTCATATGTGGAATGTAGAGGAAAAAAAAAAACAAAGAGTCAGGCAAAACGAAGCCTCCACAAACCCTAGAAATCTGATTGTAAAATTGAAACTGCTGGATTGGGGGAAGGGACGGTGTAAAGGCAGGAAGGGAACAATGAGCAGGTTTTCTGATCCCATGCAGACCAGGTAAAGGAGGAGTCAGAGTCCTCAGTGGCTTTTTGCAGGTCTTTTATTGGGGTTTACCAGGCATATGGCAGGCAGGGGTGCTGGGGGGCCGGGAGGCTGGCAGGCCTCCCAGCCCCCAGCAAATCCTCACTCTATCTGGGCTCTCTTGTGATCTCGGCTTCTCTTTGGCTTCTGCTGCTGCTTTCTCGGCTTTTTGCGTCCCTGTGACGCTGCCCTTAAAAGCACAGTCTCAGCGCAGGTGTACCTACTTCAGGAGCCCGCCATCAGGCATGCATTCAGGATCACAGGGTTCCCTCATCTATTCTGATGGCGGGAGGGCAGAAAAGCCTGATACCTTTTACCTTACCCTACACTATTTTAATAAAAAATTATGTGGCTTAATAATTTCTTTTGGTAGGAAAAAATATGGTTAGCTAATCTTGATCACCTACTATATAAATAAGTGTTTCATTCAAGAAGTGTTACCGAACGCTGGCCTCAGTTTCCCTCAGCCAATAAAAGGAAACTAAGTTTGAGGAAAAGGAAAGCAGTTTTATTTGTCGACAAATGAGGAGGGCGGCAGACTCATGTCTGAAAAACCACCGTCCTCCTCTTTGGCAGTGGGCAGGGGTATTTATACAGGGGGAGATGGGTAGGGGTCCGCGAAGGGGAGGGGGAAGGGGTCCGCACAGAGACAAGTGGGCGCCAGCTCAACAGGGAGATGGATGGGTGTCAGCTCATTCGTCTTAAGGGAAGGGGAAGGTGTCAAGGCACAGAGACGGGTGATCGGGTGATCGCCAACTTGTTTTCCTTAGGGCGAGGGGGAAGGGTCTACAGGGAAACCGGTGGGCGCCAGCTTTTTTTTCTTCCCAAGGGGAGGGGAAGCTGCAACAAATGGGAAAGACAAGTCATCAATCCTGTTAATGCTAGATAAGGGGAATTGCAAGAAATGGGGGAAAGACAAACTTGTTAACTGTATCAGAAGTACTAAAATTATGTTCCATTTCAAATTAACTAATCAGGGTTATTAAAAATAAAGGAATGAACAGAGTGTGAAACTGGCAAAACATTCCCATTTATCAAAAGATAATGTAACATGGCATCTGTCTAAATACATAGATTTGCTACTATTCCATTTCGACTTCTTGTGCCATTTCTTTAAAGTAATGGTTCTTAGCACCTGATGCATATTATAGTAACCTGGACAGATTTTAAAATTTATAAATGTTAAGGACCCACCTGTAGAGGTTCTGCTTTAATTGACTTGAACTGACACATGAGTGTCATTTGAGAGTTTCCCAGGTGATGCTAATGTGGGATTAAGATTAAGAATCAGTTCTCTAGGGGCCTTCCTGGTGGTGCAAGGGGTTAAGCACAGCACTGTGAAGCTATCTGCAACCACTGCAGCACAAGTTCGATCCCCAGTGGGCCAGGGAGCTAACCCACATGGTGCAGCAGACCTCCCTTGCCTTGCCCGCTGCTCCCCTCAGCAGCGTATTTCAGTCAGTCTGTCTGTTCTGCTCCCCATTCTGTCTCTGGTGAATGCTCTTACTCCCCACACATCTGGCCTGTACCGCAGTTCTTGTATGCATAAATAAATAAATCTTAAAAATAAAAATCAGTTCTCTAAAACTTCCTTCAGCTCTGTCAGAGCAGGTGAGTTGCTCTTGTAGACCTTTTCATAATTCTAAGCGCACCAGTCATGAGGTACTGTAATATATCTACTAATATATCAATCTCATTGAAATGGATATGGGAATGTTTCAAGAGTAGAAACTACTTATTAGATATCCAGCATCTATCAGTGTCTGGTTTATTGTGGGCCTTCAGTCAGTGAGGATCAAAGGATCAGATGTGTGAATGTGCATTAGAGATAATTTATAAAGAACTTGCAAGGAAATGATATTAAGGAAATGATAAGGAAATGATATTATAGACAATGACTTTGGGAGAAGATGGTTTTATGTAGGAAAGTACTTGATTATAACTCCCTGTGGTGCCAGCAAGAGCAGCTTCTTTATGATCCAGGCAGATGGGTAAAGGAGGATCCTGGAGACTTCTGTGGCTTTTCAGGCTTTTATTGAGCTTTTTATACCATTTGCAGGCAGCAACCAGGTACATGGCAGGCAGGGAAGCTGGAGGGTGGCCATGAGGCTGGCAGGCCTCCCACCCCCTGGCAAATCTTCACACTCCCTGTGTTCTCTGGCCTTCTCTTGGCTCTCTCTACTACTTTTCATTCTGCTCTCTGCTGGTGTCCCTGTGATGCCACCCTTATAAGCCTAGTCTCTCAGCCCAGGTGTGCCCACCTACGCATGCCCACACCCTATTCCATATGTCTGCCATCAGGCATACATGTAGGACTGTTGTAGAGCAACCCCGATACAAAACGGGGTGCCTGACTGTGGGTCCTCACCCGCGCGCTTAAAAGGACTTATCAATGCTCTACTGCAGGCACACGTGAAAGGTTAATAAAAGGTTTATTTACAAAGGGAAGGGGAAATGAGGAAATGTACAGCTCTGGGAGAAAAGTGGGAGACAAAGTTTTAAATGAGTCCTACCCGATCCGCCGATTAGGAATCCCAAAATGGCGCTCTGAGAGCTGGCCGCCAGCCAGGAGCGGTGTAGCCAGGAGGCGAGCGATCGCGAGCCAGCGAGCCCAAGGCCCACTTGTTTGGTTTTTTATATCCAACCTGGCTGCCCAACTCCACCCTCAGGTCCCAGCCACCCTCCCTTGGTGGTGATGGGATTTGTCTTTCCCAGAGTCTTGATGGCTTTAGTCTGGAGTGGGGGTGGAGTCCACAAAGTTAATCCTGTATGGGATTAACTCAGGACATCACTTCCCCCTAACAGGACCACAGGGGTCAATCATTAATGGTAATAGCGGGAGGGCAAAAAATCCTGATAATTTTCATTTACCCTACACTCCCTCAAAGCTTTTGCTTTTTACTTATTCCAATTTGCCACGCACATATAAAGACATTGCCTTTAAGGCTTACTTTATTAATAAAAGATTTTATCATTAAATAACAGTTCCATAGGGAACAAGTAGCAAGTATTGGTATAACTATAGCTTTTCCTTCTCAATTAACTGCTATTATTGGAAAGTTAATCTCATTAATGTATTTGTTAATGCACTTAAGCTCTTATCTATGCTACAGATAAATGCAATCTCACCAAAGATCAATGCCATTTTAAAACAAATAGAGACTTTTTAAAATTTGGAAATACATACAGTAGTTCCCCCTTCTCTGCAGTTTTATGTTCTGCAGTTTTAGTTACCGGTGGTAAATCCTGGTCTGAAAATATTGTGTATAATAAGATATGTTGAGAGGGGACAGAGATCATAATCACCTAACTTTTATTGCACTATATTGTTAAAATTGTTCTATTATTAGTTGATATCATTACACCCTTCCTGTGCTAATTCATAAACTATTATAGTGTAGGGTAAAGAAAATGTCAGGCTTTTCTGCCCTCTTGCCATCAGGATAGATGATAGATCCTTGAGGTCCTGAATGCATGCCTGATGGCGGGCACCTGGAGTAGGGTGTGGGCATAGGTAGATGGGATTCACCTGGGCTGAGACTGGGCTTTTAAGGGAGGAGTCAGGGGGACGCCAGCAGCAGCAGAAGCCGAAAGGGAAGCTGAGAAGCAGAGAACGCCAGAGAGCCCAGATAGAGTGAGGATTTGCGGGGGGCTGGGAGGACTGCCAGCACCCCTGCCTGCCATATGCCTGGTGAACCCCAATAAAAGACCTGCAAAAACCCACTAAGGACTCTGACTCCTTTACCCGGTCTGCATGGGATCAGAAAACCTGCACCATGTCCATTCCTGACCTTATAATTGGCGTAAATCGGCAAGATGATCCATGTAGACGGGTATTGGAGCCCTCCAAAGACCTGGGGGACTAAGGAGTAACAGAATGTGTTTGACTGTGACGACGCTGGAGGTGCCATGGCGGCACAGAAGGTGGACACGTCCGGGAGCTGCGGGTCGAGACCTCAGCTGGAAGAGGAGATGCCCGAGAGGACCAGCCAATGACCCCTGAGGCAGTAGAATCATTGGCGAAAAGAGGACCATGATTTGGAGCTCGCCAGTGCTGATGCAGGAGATGCCTGATGGACTTGGACTAATGGAGTTGGACTGACAATCCCCACCAGAAGGCGGAGGACCTTGCAGGTTGATATGTTTTGGGACACTGGGGGTGGCCAGTGTCCTTGATGGCCAAAGCAGCCTGTGCATGCCCAGCAGCCAGGTGGAGGAGAAAAGCCCACTGAGAAGGCAAAAACTGGTGCTGATGCTAAGTTGAGAAGCCTGAGTGGCTGTTAAGCAGCCTGAGTATGCTGAAGAACTGTGAGTCTCGTAAAATCACCTGTGGGTGATGCCCTGCTCTTTCTTGAGTGAGGGTGAGGAGCTGAGGAACCTGTCCTTGGGGGACGGGTGGGGAACGTGGCTTGGAATGGAGCCCAAGCCGAATGCAGAGTTTGGATCCCCGACCCATGTGATTGTGCAGTGGGTTGGCCTGAGTGCAGGGGTCTGCGAGTCGCATGGGTGGCTATGAAGGCAGAGTGTTGGAGCGACTGCAGACAGAAACCCTGAGGGTTGGCGATTCCCCCAACAGAATAGAATCGCAATCCCAGAGCTAGTGCATCCTGGGTGGATGCTGTGTGTGGCTTGTAGCCGAGACTACAGCCAGAGAAGGCCAGGAAGCTGACGGCTCCTGGAATGTTATAGTAGATGCCGTGAGTGATTCCCCTCGTCGTATGAGCAGTGCCTTCGGCAGCAGATTGGTGGCTCATCTGCTGGTACCAATAATTGTCTTTTGCACTAGGTTGGGGCCTGCCTGGACTTATTTGTGTTCCATTGTATTTTGTTATTTATGTATTTGCTTTTGGGGCCATGGCTGCATTATTTATGTTTGATAAGAAATTATATATATATAGACTGTATGGCAGAAAACCCTGAGGGGTGGACTGTAGGGTAAAGGAAAATGTCAGGCTTTTCTGCTCCCGCCATCAGGATAGATGATGGATCCTTGTCCTGAATGCATGCCTGATGGCGGGCACCTGGAATAGGGTGTGGCATAGGTAGATGGGATTCACCTGGCTGAGATGGCTTTTAAGGGCGGCGTCACGGGGACACCAGCAGCAGCAGAAGCCGAAAGGGAAGCTGAGAAGCAGAGAAGCAGAAGCAGAGAATGCCAGAGAGCCAGATAGAGTGAGGATTTGTGGGGGGGGGAGGACTGCCAGCCTCCCGGCCCCACCCCTGCCTGCCATATGCCTGGTGAACCCCAATAAAAGACCTGCAAAACACTAAGGACTTCTGACTCCTTTATCCGGTCTGCATGGGATCACAGAAAACCTGCACAGTGGTCCATTCCTGCCCCTACATATAGGTATGCATGTATAGCAAAAAGCGTAGTAAATGTAGATTCAGTACAACGGACATCATTTCTCCACCAGGGTCCTGGAATGACTCTCCTGCAGACAAATTGGGACTACTGAATACTTTTCCTAAATAAGTGAACAAGGCTTTTCATCGCTCCTTAGAGGACCAAAACTCAGTGTGTCTTAGTACATGTGGAAGAGGAAATGTGATTGGTCAGATTGTGACTACAAATGAGTCAGAGTTCTTTGTCAGGGGTGATTGAATGGTGATTTCAGTACTTAAACTCCACCCTTTTTAACATTTGAAAAGTCTTGAAACAGCAGCCAGAGGTTTGTGCTGATGCAGGCCATGAATGGGGTTAAGGGCCCTGGCTGCACTGGCAGTCTGCAGGCCAGCACAGAACTATGCAGGAATAATGGGCTTGGTTCACACTGGTAAAATGGACCAGTCTGTTTGGAGCTTGACTGGCACCAATCGGATCTAGCTGGAATTTTCAACCGAACACTCATGCTTGAGATGCTGGGGATGACACTAAGACTCAAGGGGACTAATGTTATTATTCAGAACTTCTGGTTCAAGACTCTGTCAGGAACTTCTCCCGGAAAGACCTTTGTAGACAGACTTTTCTGGAACACTCATTCAGACCTCCTTGATAGAACTTTGGAGAACTTCAAAGACTTTCGTCAGACC
>NW_023604861.1:27668383-27699465 GCF_014898055.3 Talpa occidentalis
TATTCCTGCATTCTAAGGACAATGTCTCAGATCCTACAAAGGGAAAATACATTTTAAAGAGTTGTGATGTAAGAAAACTCTGGCACCTCTATTTTGAGCATTTTTGGCTTTGAATTTGAGTATCGTGAGTAATCATGTATATGCACATATGGTTACACACAACATGGTGTGTGGTTTTGATGAGTCAACAAAAAGATATCTGGCAAAAAGCGGACGGACATTGGGAAGTTTGTGTGTAATTGACCATTTTCCATAGAACATCATTCATTGATTTTGGAGAAAGTATTTATTACCTCTTCAACTACCTTAAATTTGTAATAAATCAGAATGAATAAATCTCTAGGAAAGAGCTGTTGACTGTCCTGAAATTTCTTCAAAAGAGCAAATGTATAAGTGTCTTCTAATATGATCATTTCTTTATTAAATTTGTATCTTAGTGGATATTTTAGTACCACTTTAATGATTTTCTTAATAATTTAAAATCTACCTTTTCAATATTATCATACCCAGTCAAATGCATACCATTCGTCTAAGTCATAGATCATTCTTCACCAATCTCATACTCCTAACTATTTTACAGAGCATCGATTTGCTTTTATTATTTCTTTAATCTGAAAAAAACACCCAAAATCAAGTTTTTACTAGATAATTTCTGTGGAACTATAAAAGAGCAGGCTTCATCTGCTTCCTCTTCAGTTAAGGTGATAATTTAATCCTCAGGCCAGTTAATATGATCATTTGCTAGTCTCCATAAAAATCTTTCTTGATTACAATCAAATTTCAATTTTTGGCATTTTTAAAAAGAGATTATTTATTTATTCATACAAGAACTGGGGTACAGGCCAGAGGTGTGGGGGATGAGAGGATTTACCAGAGACAGAGTAGGGAGCAGAAACAGGCAGATCCACTGAAATTACCCTGCTGAGAGAAGAAGCGGGTGAGTCAGGAGAGGTTCTACTGTGCCATATGGGTTGCTCCCTGTCGAAGATCGAACTCATGCTGCAGTGGCTGTGAATAGCTTCATAGGTTGTGAGTCTTAACTCCTTGAGCCACCAGGGAGGCCCAATTTTTTGCATTGTTTATTTTAGGATTCTCCATGCCTGGAGATTGTGAGTTCCAGAAAGGCAGGTTCTATCTTCATTCTTTGTGTTCTATTTCCTTGCACAGTATATGACATATGATAAATTTAACATAAGATATAATAGCTGTAAGTTTACAATGAATTTTGATAGATTTTTATATTTTTAAAATAAATATCTGAGATAGAGAATTATATTTCAACATCAGGATAGATTATATTTACTCAAAATACTGCATAAAATTCAAAAGACTGCTTAAAAAAGAAAAGCATTATTTAAAACCCACTGATAAATTGACGAGAGTAGTAGAAATCTACTATGGCAAAGGTGAGGGCAAAAGAAAACCCAATTGATCTGGAGGTTCATTTTCCTAGTCTGCAAGGGGACATGATGTGACAAAAGTGGGTCAAGTAGAGATGGCGGAGGGTTGTTATTTCCACCCAAGTGGGTGGAGTCTGACAAGACACAAGTAAATAAAGCTGGAAACTTAAGCAGTGCATGCTCAGTTTAAGGGTAAACTTAAATAAACCTGCTATTTAGGAGGAAATGGTCAATAAAAAGAACTTTCCTTTCTCTACCTCATTAGTGTATATAGGAGGAAATATATTCTCTTTCCCATTATTTATAAGCATGAGTTAGCTCTCCTCAAATTTTTGAACCCAAATGTACACATGGTTTGTTACATCCAAACTATTTTGGATGGTTCAAAATCCTAACATGGAAATCTGATTTATTAAAATGATCATTGGTTAACAGCATTCCTAGGTACTGGCAGAAGCAAATTCAAAATCATTTTTGGATCAACTGAGTTATTAAAAATTCATTACTGGAAAAAATTTCTAGGAACCTAAAATTAAACACAAAATTTAAGCTAAAGAATCAATGCACCATAATACCAAAAGAAACAAATAAAGAAAGTTTTGATACTAAATTATCTCATATGAAAAATATAATAACAACATTGGCATCTTTAAAAATAAAAGAATGTGGACATATGATCAAGGAATAAAGATTTAATTTTATTTATTTATGCATACACCGAGACGTAGGCCAGAGTTGCAGGGTGTGAGAGGATTCACTAGAGACAGAGTGTGGGAGCAAATCAGGCAGATCTAGTGATATACACTGCTGAGGGAGCAGCAGGCAAGGACAAGAGAGGTCTACTTCACCATGTGGGTCAGTTCCCTGGCCATGGATTGAACTCAGGCTGCAGTGGCTGGTGATATCTTGATAGTGCTGAGACTTAAACCCCTGTGTTAGCAGGGAGGCCAGGAAAAAAAATTTAATAACTAAGAAAAATTTTAAATTTAAATTTTAAATTTTA
Organism: Talpa occidentalis; assembly: GCF_014898055.3. NCBI lineage: Eukaryota > Metazoa > Chordata > Mammalia > Eulipotyphla > Talpidae > Talpa > Talpa occidentalis. The sequence continues at coordinate 27,670,787 of NW_023604861.1, forward strand.
AAATCAATTTAAAAATCAAATATAACTTCTAACAATAAAATATTTCAACTAAAAACTGAAATTGATTCCACGGTTGGATTAAAGTTCATTTATTTATGACAGAGCAACAAACTTCACTCCGTAATCTGTTTTTTCTATGCCACTCCCTCCACTCTTTCCTTTTACTGACATTGTTAGTTTTCCCACATACTCCTAAACATTTTATACATATATTACAGATTTGTTATACTTTCTTCTGTGGTAGGATACAGCTGATTTATTAATAATTATTGTGCATTATTGTTTAGTTTAGTAATAATATAGTCTAAATATTTTTGAAGTTGACATCTCTGATTTTATTTTTAATTGCATGTTGTTAAACAAGTCTTATAATCTGATTTGCATCAAGGTACTGTCACAGGAAATTAATAAAGATCAAAGTGAAAATTGACAAAAGAAAACTTAGTCACTAAATTTATTACTTGAAAACTTGTAAGAGTGACTAAATCTTACATATTCTATTTAAAGTGGTTACATTTATTGCATTGTTTCTTTTTATAATTATTTTTATTTGTATCTTTTATATCATCATGTAAAAGATATAATTACTCATCATTGTGTATTCTCTGTAAAATTCCCACCACCAATTCACTCATGAACCACCACCATAGCCCTTGTGCTCTTCTCTCCCCTGTTTTGATCTCTTCTCCCCCGCTCCCTCACAAAATGTCTCTTATTTATGATTGCCTGCTAGTTTTGTTGTTCTATTATTTTTTTTTCCTGATCACTTATTTGGTTCCTCTATATTCCTCCTATAAGTGATATTTCGATATTTTTCTTTTTCTTTCTGGCTTATTTCACTGAGCATGAACCCTTCAAGCTCCATCCATGTTGCTGCAAATGGCATGGATTTATCTTTTTTAATTGCTGAATAGTATTCCATTGGGCATATATGCCACATCTTCTTGATCCAAGTGGTTACAATCTATTACATTATTTCTACATGCCTGTTCAACTCCATTATTGTACTTGGCTTCATATGCATATAATATCATCAGCATGACTAAAACCATAGCACAGAAGTAACACTATAAGGTTATTGATACTGGTGGAAGGTTTATAAGAGAGAGGAGAGGGAAAGAGAGGAGGTTAAAAGCAGAGAGAATACCTCTTATAGCTGTGTGAATTTGGAAACTTCCAACTTCTTAGCAAGAGTTTCTGCACCTGCAAGGTAAGGCTTAATGATAGTACTTAAATGTTGCTATAAGGCTAAAATTAGATAATCCATGTAAAATGGTTATTAGAGTTTGGCACCTATACATATTTCAGATTATTGCAATTAATTGGCCATATTTGCCAATTTAATTTGAGAATAAATGACTCAGTTTTATTAAGAAATACTTCTAAAAGTGATTTTCCCACATTTCTGAGATGAAGTAACCCTAATCAATAAAAGTCTAATATAAAATAATATCACAATATTCTTCACGAATTTAATAGCCTCTAAATTTCATCACCTCTCCCTTTTCCAGAAAGTATTTTAAACATGAGATCAGATAGATGCAAAAAAAAAAAAAGTAAAGCATGAGAACTAAGTAAATGGTAGGAAATATCCTATGTAAGATTAAGGTCTTATCTTTGTAGGACTTGGAAATCTATTGTCTGTTTAATTGAAGATTATTTCAAAGACTTTCTAATGAATACAAAGTTAATTCAATTCTCTTGTGATGAGAAATATATATTCACATTTGAAATGTGGTCTAAACTTTTTCTCTTTTCATTTCAAGACATTTTAGAAATCTCTGCAATTCATTTTTTTATTGTAATTTCATGCTGGTAAAGTCCAAAGGATTGCCTGTGTCAATAACTGACTATTCAAGCACTAAGACAAACTTTAATAATCAGTTGATACCTATTTTAACAGAGAATGTCAGTATATATTAATGCAGTAAACTTTGTATTGTACAATTAACTGTTTGTATAGCTTCTTCAGTGAAATGTAGGAGAAATATCCTCCACATTAAACAATGTTCATGATTAACCAACTTCCTGAGAGACTTAACTTTGTTTATCAAAACCGCCTTAATAATAAAAATAAAACATGGTTTCATACTGGTAAGTAAGTAGCAGTGAATACATTATTCTTTTTCAGTAGAAAAAAAAGTTTAAGGGAAGATTATCACATTGAGCAATTTACTGTTCTATTAATTTTAGTTATTACAATTAAAATGGTCATTCTGTGGGCAGAATATAAAACTGTAATCCTTACAATATGTTCAGAACTACATTAATATTTATTTTTGTGATAAGCACACTTAATATGAAATCTATCCTCTTAGCAAATTTTTAATTATACAATACAGTATTCCTAACTAAAATCATACTAATGATTTCTACAGAGAGCAAGTGGAAACTTTTGAAGTTGATTAGATATGTAAATACATGGATTCAGGTGGTGTGTTCATGAATATATACTTCTTAAACAAACCTATTAAATTATATATATTAGATACATATAGCTTTTTGTGTATCTGCCATACCTAAATAAAGTCAATATTTTTTTAAAAAAAAAAGAATTCTGGAATGTTTATGTCTCAAAATTTCATATGACTCCAGAAAACTACAGTTAAAAAATATATTCTATAATGTAAACTGCCCATATGAAAGATATGAGATCTTAACCTCTAGTTACATAAAACTAATTAGTAAAAAAAAAATAAACAGCAACTTACTACTGACTATGAAAGGAGAATATGCTAAAATAATGTGATCTATTCTTACAAGATTTTCACACTTACCTTGTCACTTAAAAAAACTATACCTTTCTTGACAATTTTCAAATGAAGATTTGAGGGAAAATGACTAATGAAATTAAGATATTTTATTACCTTGTTATTTTCTCTCTTAATCAATTATATGCAAATCAAATGGTTCTGAGAAATAATAGGGATACTGCTAAACGTAATTTTCTATAAGTACTGATCAACTTTTGACTTTTGTGCCTCAAGTTTAATTATCTTACCTCAATACCTATTCTTACTTGGATTACTCAATGGGGTCATGGCTCTTTCATTAAAAAATACAGTTCCTGTTTAACTTATATAGCTAATCAGAATACTTAAGAGTTCGACAACAAATGTTGGCGAGGATGTGGAGAAAAAGGAACTCTTCTGCACTGTTGGTGGGAGTGCAAACTGGTCCCACTATGGAGAGCTGTGTGGAGATTTCTGGACCTACTAAACATAGAGCTTCCATATGATCCAGCAATTCCACTCCTAGGTATTTACCCAAAGGACACAGAAACATCAATTCCAAAGAGCACCTGCACCCCTATGTTTATAGCAGCACTGTTTACAATAGCTAAGCTTTGGAAACAACCCAAATGCCCAAAAGTAGATGACTGGATCAAGAAGATGTGGTACATATATACCATGGATATTACTCAGCATTCAAAAAAGATAAACACATGCATTTGCAGCAACATGGATGGCGCTGGAAGGGATCATGCTCAGCGAAATAAGCCAAAAAGACAAAGAAAAATACCGGATGGTCTCACTCATAGCAGGAATCTAGAAAACTTAAATAAGGGACCAGGAAAATGAATATAAGAAAGTGAAAATCAAAATCAAGAAAAAACTATGAACCAGAGACACTTTTGGGGGGGTGGGGGGCGGGAGGGGAAGGATTGGGGTCAGAATGGGGCGTTTGCAATTGTATGGGGAATATAAAAAATAAATTTAAGATTAAAAAAAAAAAAAAGCAGGCTTACAAATTAAAGAATTAAGAGAACATAAAAAAAAAAAAGAATACTTAAGAGTTCGAACATTCTTAATTACACATTATTTGAGAATCAAAATAAAAACTAATGCCTTGAAAAGTTCCTCATCATAGCATTCACATCAGAATTAAGGGGTGTTTTAACTTATGACATTTCCCTACTAAAATTTTTATTTGCATATTGTTTTCTCATGTGTAAAAAAGTGACCGCTGTTATGAAAAGTAAAATCATGAGAAATGGGTATAAATAGTAAACACAGGACAGAGGGAGATAGACATTAAGAAGCACATGAAAACCTGCAAAGTTTGGGAATAAAGAAAAAGCTCTTCCATATCAGATGTGTCAGGTTTCATGACAAAGAAGTAAGAAATCATAGAAAATACAAATGTCTAATTTTCAACCAAAGAACTAGGTCATCGAAACCTTACCAATTTAGCTTTCTGAAAAGAAATGTAATGTCAGTCAGCTTGAGACAGAGAAAGTGTAAGTTAACATGAAGGTTAGTATGTTGACTCACTGTCATGAAAAGTTGTGCTTTTAGCTAAGCATGCTAAAGGTCAGAGACAGAAAACATGTGTTTCTTTTTTTTTCAAAGCAAAAAGCAAAGCCAAAAATCCAGTGCCAAAGTACAATACAATTTAAAAATATAAACTGTTCCCAAAAAATTAGTGAAAATTGAAAATACCTCAATCTATATTAGAAATTTGTTACTTCTAGTAGATAAATTCAACGCAGTCATAAAGATTCATAACTATAAAAAATCACACAAAAATGTGTGTATATAGCAATATTAAGTAGAAAAGCTTATTACAAAGCCCATATTTAAATAAGATTTACAAATTCTAGAAGGAAATAATAAAATATTTCATGTTATTCAGTAGAATTAGCAAGACTTTCCATCTAAATTTTTATATTATTTATTTAGACAAAATTTTGTACAACAAAATAAAATGAGAAGTGTCTTATCTATAATTGATTAAAATAGCTAATAAAAGAAGGCAATAAAATGATGAGTAAATAAACTGAACATATTCATAGTATGTTGGCCAGAAATCTTATTTTGAGGTTATCTCCAATATAAATGTATGTATAGGCTCATCAAAAAACATATTCTAAAATATTCTGGATAGCAGTATTTAATAATTCCAAACTTTATACTAATTAAGCACCCACCAACAGAGTGGCTGAATACTCTATTGCAATGAGAACAAATCCTCTACAACATATGCCACAGTATGGACAAATCTCAAAAGTAATGCTGAACAAGAAAGAAAAACATATAATTTTCATGCCTGACTTTGCTTATTCAATATGTTCATGAGATACCACTTGTACAAAATAATTTAAAGTCTGCAATAACTTTTTTTTTCAGATCAAATTCATAGCATTTCAGTGCATGGAAAAATATTTACTAGAAGAGACTAAGAATCTCAATGTGCCATTCGGACACATATATTAAATTTGAAATTTTCACGATGATATAAATTTATTTTTAAAGATCTTAAATATAACAATTATCTCTTGTTATGAAATATTTGTGCATAGGCATTAATGCATGCATACTATATGTGTATACATTAAATGTGGCACCTATGTATCTATGCATATACATATATTCTAAAAATTTCTTATGTCAAAAAAAACAGCTACATGTCCTCCACAGTTAAAACCTTACTGAGAAGAGGTTACTCTGTCAAGGACTGAATTTACTAGTCTCATAACCTTTCACTTTCCAGGTGAGACTAGATGATTACTTCTAACCAATGGAAAGAGAGCATAAGGGATGTTTTTATTAAGAACTAATGCACTTTCTCCATGCTGTTCTCCTTTATCAGCCAACAGGACCCATAAAATCCAGAACAAAATTCCAAAATCCAAAATGATAATGAGTCATAGTACTAGTCCTGGAATCTGTGTGGACAGCTGCCCATCTACCAGAATCATAAACATTGACTAAAACATTAAAGGGGGTATTAAAGGTTTTTTTTTTTAATTTTGTGATTTATTTGATAGCAAATTATGAAATTTTAATAGTTTGTTTTTGTTGTTATCATTTATATTTAATGCTAACTTGACCCAGTTTTGAGGTCTTGGCTAAAGGTTGAATAGTTTGCCTTTATGACCGGAAGTTTAAGTCCACAGTCTACCACTTAATTTATCAGTTTCACACACCAGGTCACCTAGCACCTGACTTATTCATCCTAGAACAAGTATGAAAAAACAAGAAACAGTCTTCATGACCCCCAGAGCCTGGGAACTTATTCAAATTAGCCAATCCAGAAGGAGCCTAGAGATCCTAGCTAACCCGGCACTTTTTTTTTTTTTTTTTTTTTTATAAATTTTATTGTTATATTCCCCATACAATTGCCGCCCCCCATTCTGACCCCAACCCTCCCCTCCCGCCCCCGCCCCCCTAAAGTGTCTCTGGTTCATAGTTTTTTGTTGATTTTGATTTTCACTTTCTTATAGTTTTTCATTTCCTGGTCCCTATTTAAGTTTTTAGATTCCTGCTATGAGTGAGACCATCCGGTATTTCTTTTTCTTTTTGGCTTATTTCGCTGAGCATGATCCCTTCAGCGCCATCCATGTTGCAGCAAATTGCATGTGTTTATCTTTTTGCATGCTGAAGTAATATTCCATGGTAATATGTACCACATCTTCTTGATCCAGTCATCTATTTTGGGCATTTGGGTTGTTTCCAAAGCTTAGCTATGTAAACAGTGCTGCTATAAACATAGGGTGCAGGTGTTCTTGGAATTGATGTTTCTGTGTCTTTGGGTAAATACCTAGGAGTGGAATTGCTTGGTCATATGGAAGCTCTATGTTTAGTAGGTCCAGAAATCTCCACACAGCTTTCACAGTGGTTGGACAGTTTGCACTCCCACCAACAGTGCAGAAGAGTTCCTTTTTCTCCACACCCTCGCCAAACATTGTTGTTGCTAGTTTTTTTAATATGTGCCATTCTCACTGGTGTAAGATGGTATCTCATGGTAGTTTTGATTGCATTTCCCTGATGAAAGTGATGTTGAACATTTTTCATATGCCTGTTGGCCATTTGCATTTCCTCTTCAGAGAAGTTTCTTTTAAGCTCTTCTGCCCATTTTTTGACTGGATTATTTTCTTTGTTGTTTGAGTCTCATCAGCTCTTTGCAGATTTTTGTGATCAGTCCTTTATCATTAGTGTTGGTGCAAAATGTTCTCCCAGTTGGTGGGGTCTCTCTTGTTTGTTATTGTCTCTTTGCTGTGCAAAAGCTCTTAATTTGATATAGTCCCAGCTGTTTATCTTTGCCTTCACTATCACTGCTTTGGGTGATGTGTCTGTAAAGATGTCTTTGATGTGCAAATCACGTAGTGTTTCGCCTATATTTCCTTCTATATATTTTATGGTTTCAGGTCTTATGTCTAGTTCTTTAATCCATTTTGAGTTGATTTTTGTGTATGGTGTGAGGTGGTGGTCAAGCTTCATTCTTTTGCATGTAGCGACCCAGTTTTCCCAGCACCATTTATTGAACAAACTTTCTTTGCTCCAATGCATAGTCTTTGCTCCTTTGTCAAAGATTAGTTGACCATAAATCTGTGGGTTTATTTCTGGATTTTCTATTCGATTCCATTGGTCTGTATGTCTGTTCTTGTTCCAATACCATGCAGTTTTGATGATTATGGCTTTGTAGTTATAGTTTGAAGTCTGGGAGTCTGATGCCTCCATTCCCTTCTTTTTTTCAGGAGAGCTTTGGCTATTCGGGGTTTTTTGTGATTCCATATGAATTTCATCAATAATTTTTCTATTTCTTTGAAGAATGACATTGAAATAATAAGTTACCCAAAATTAAACAGCTCCAGATTTTGTTACTTTGTCCCTGGGTGCAGTGCCCTGTGCGACCCTGCCTAGCAAGCTTCTCTTGCTTGACATTTTAAAGAGCAAAAACTAAAACTTCTGCCTTTCATTTATCCAAGTATTGTTTCCATCATCAAAACAATCTTAAATGTTATAAAACATGAATTCAGTGCTATCATAATTAAAATAAATCCTAAGCTTCTTGCTATAAAACTTAGTCATTTAACATGCACAGATTTAATACCTGTGTTCTTTTTTCCTGAAGAATACCAAATATCCATCATGCATAGTGCTTTGTTCAATTCCTAAAACACAAATTTGAATAACTTCAAGGATGGTTGAGTACACATGCTATTTAACTAGCAATTGGGTTTATCAAACTGCCCAGGATCTGCATTTCAATGTGTTTTGTTCTTGCCACATAATTATCTTTGCAGAAAATATAGTAAAGTGCCAAAATCTGCATTTCTTTGTGAAAAATAATCATTGAGTGAAAGATAAACTTCAATGAAATCTGAGAGAGGGTTAACATGGCACAATAAATAAGACTCTTTGCAAAATGTGATGTAGGAATAACTTGAAAACCAGTACATATGCATTGATTTTCGTGAATTCATGTTTGTTAAAAGCATCAACCACATACCTTCTAAATGATAATAACTAATCACATAAAAGCATACATATATGCATATATATTGCAAATAAATCTATGTAGCTCAATTTTTCTCATCTTTTTGCTCTTGTATTTGCCCATCTAACTTTTTTTTTTCTCAGAGAGTTCAAAATTAAGATTTGTGGGTTATTTACAGATAGGGGACCTTTTAATCCTAGAACAAATATGGAAAAGCAAGGAACAGTCTTTATGACCCCCAGAGCCTGGGAACTTATTCAAATTAGCCAATCCAGAAGGAGCCAGAAAGCCTAGCTAACCCGACTCCTGTTGTACCTACATAAGTTACCCACAGTTCAACAGCTCCAGATTGCTTTTGCTTTGTCCCTGGGTGCAGTGCCTGAGCAATTAACAATTCCAATATGGAAAAAAAAAAAAAAAACAGCAATTCCAGAATCTACTCATTCTAATACTTAATAAATTGTAATTTGTATGATTTTTTTTTAAGAGCATGTCTGGGACCATTTAATTTGGAATTTTACAAGTTGGTAATTCTTGAATATGAGTGGTCAGTATGTTCTACTTTCTATTTACTAGGGGTTTTAGAGATTTTTTTTTTTCAAGAGGCTAAAGAATAAAATATACATACTGACACAAACACATATATTGTGTAAATATTATCCATTTGTATATACACATCAATTCAGTTAAACCATTTATTTAAAGAATTTCTAAACAATGACTATGAGGAGATACTCAACTGTAGATTTAAATAATCACCTAAAGGGCATTATGTAGTGCAATGGTCAAGGTCATGGACTCTGGAGCCAAATTGCATGGGTTTGCATCCCAGTTCCTCTCTCTACTTGTTCTGTGATCTTGGATGAGCACACCAGCTGCTTTAACTTCAGTTTGGTCATCAATAAAACAGAGATAAAAGCAGGAACTACCATATAGAGTTTTTGTGAAGGTTAAAAGAAAAGATGTAAAGTGTAAGAAATGCATTAGCACTAATGAAATGCTACCTATCACTATCATTTGATGTGATAGAAGGTATAGAAGTGAGGAGAGTTGAGTTCTGTAGCTAATTATCTACATAATTTTGAGGAAGGCACCAACTTGTCTGGGTCTCCAAATTCCTATCTACAATATGTGAGATTTGAGCTATATAGTTTATAAGGTAGTTCTAAATCCTAAATTTTTCAAAGTCAAAAATATTTCATAGAAATATTTTCTATTATTACTCTCTTAATCACATTGCTATAAATAGATGGCAATAAATGGTAATAGAAGGTATACACAATCTTTAGTATTGTGGCTGGTGGCTTGAAGGGGAGTTCTGAATGGATCAATTGCTGAGATTTTCCAATTTTATACTATATTTTCCTAAGTATAAACATAAATATACAAAAATGATGAGTTTAAGAAGTTCTATGCTATAGGAGATATTTTTGTAAGTAATGGAACAAAGGGGGAGAAGTTTGCATAGACATTTAGCATGCCATAACTGAGTCAAAATGATCAATTTATCTTTTTTAAAAGCAAATTTCTGACATGCCATTTATAATAGCCAAAATTAGATTTTCATTTATAAGCTAGGTCACTAATAATGAGCATTCTCTGTTGTATATAATAAATTCAGCATAACATCCGATTATGTACTACATTATGGGACTATATTAAAGTGAATTTGTATTAAGAGAAAAAAGGGAAAAGATCATTTAATAGCAGTTTTAGCCAAAAGGGGAGCATTTGTAAGCAAAAGGTAAGGCTTCAATAATATAGATAATCAAAAGTACCTTTCTCTTTCCACATTGACTTCATCCAGTAGTGTGGCAGTGGCCAAATATGTCTATAGAAATTACATTGAGGTATAAATACCAGTTGTAAAATAATTATTAGTGAATTATCGACTTTTAAATGTGATTCCTTTTATTACTCACATCCTGCAGTTTATAACTGCTGTCATTTTGCCACAGATTGCTCCACGTTTAATCAGTTTTAAAATAAGATACAGATGGCCTTTGTTCCATAAAATCTCTGGTTTCTTTCTCCTTCACTGACCACATAGCCAATATGCACGAATCACAAAGCTGAGACTTAACATTTTCTTCAATTAGCCTAAGGCAATAACAAATCAAAGATTGATTTCTGGAGATGGCAAAGCTCACAGATACAATGCTGTGCAGAGCAGATAGACATCTGTTTTATGAAAGAATGTTGCTAATGGCAATCAGTTACACATTAATGCATAATTTTCACTCATCTTTTATGGGTCACAATCTTATTAGGTGGACTTTTATTTTTTTGGTACTGAAGCACAAGTTGCTTTTAATAAGACAGATACATAAGTCTCAGGATTTACTCTGGTGGGATATGAGCATTGCAATAATGGTTCTACCTCAACTTCCTGACAGATCTCAAGCAGTTAGCAGTAAACTGGACCCAACTCTTTTGCACATATTAACTATCCTGTAAACAGATTGTTTTTTTCCTCTCATTAGAAGCTGGCTAAAAATATTTTTTAGATGCATTTTGGCCTTATATAGAATATACTTAAGATTTTTGAAGGCTAGAATCTAAAGGGACATGAGAGAGCTGAAAAATCTGCAGATTTAAAAGAGTTCACCATTAAGGTTTCACTGAAGAAATTAAGGACAGAAGAAGATTTGAGCTTTGAGAATAGGTGGGGTAAGAATTAGGAAAAGGAAGACTCCATTAGGAGGGAGAACCAGGAAGAGCCTACAAAGGAGGACTTATGTGAGGAGATTTCAAATGAAATTTGAGGCTATAGAAGTTTGATTCCTCCTCAAAACCACTGAAATTCTCATTTATTTTCCCTCAACAAAATTCTGTTACATAGATAAGCTTTGTTTTGGTTTAGTTTCAATAATTCCTTTGTTTTGTTTCTCTATTCTACATATGAGTGAAACCATCAAACCATCTGGTATTTGTCTTCCTCCCTCTGGCTTATTTCACTTAGCATAATCACCTCCAATTTCATCCATGTTGTCACAAATGGCAAGAGCTCATTTTTTTTTATAGCTGAATAGCATTCCATCATATATAAGTATCTCATCTTCTTAATCTAGTCATCTGTCATTGAACACTTAGGTTATTTCCACAACTTGGCAAATAGTGACTTGAGGCTGATAGAGGGAGAGAGCTGGGGTGAGAACAAAGAAGGGAAGGGCCTCAATAATATATTATAAAGGGAGATGCTCTGGTGGTAGGTAGGGCATGATTTTGTACATATTAAGATGTATGTACATATTCCCCTGAATCACACACAGCGCTGTAAACCAATGCTTAAAAAAAAAAAAAAAACCCTTGGAAATAAAGGAGAAAAAATTCTATTAAAAACTTGGTGATATATTCTTTGTATTAGAAATCAGGGAAGTCCAAATTTTGCAACAAGGTAGGCAAGGAATAAAATAGCAGGAGGTGGTGGCAAAGAAAGCAGAAAACATTACCCCATAGATTATGGCAATGAACATGCACTGTGTTCCAAAACCAGACAGGATTTATCATAATATCTTCCTGGAACACTAGTTAGGACTTAAGTGATGTTCAGCATTAGTGTGAATAAAACATTAGGAGAATGATTCCTGCAATGCATGAGCCTATAGTCATGAAGATGCACAGAGGTATTTTGTAGATAAGGTTAAGAGAAATTTCTTGAAGAAAGCATTATCTAGTTGAGATCTAAAATATGAAAAAAAAATCCAATTGAAGACAAAGAAAAGGCTTATACAAAATCCTAGATAGGAAGGAGAATATTTCTTATTCAAGAAATTAAATGACTTCTGATTTACTACATTATAAAACACATAGCATGTAGATAAATGAAAGAGAGGAATATAAAAAAAGTCAGATCACAAAAAATCTCCTGCTCTATTATATGAAATTTGGAATTGACACCAAAGAAAATTACAAGCCATTAAAGGATTGTAATTAGGAGAATAATAATACCAGACTGTCACCTTAGACCCTGAAAAGCAAATCTTTATCCATGGCTTCCTCTGGCCAAGCCTCCATGCACAGTTCACAAAGAGTCCAAAGGGTTGAATACACAAACCCACTTGGCAACCATTCCCCTAGAGCATTCTCTGTACATAGATTCACACAGAAGTCCATGCTCAGATGACTCCAAGTTATTTCCATGGCTTGTGTGACTTCTTCCCCAGGTCTGATTCCTAAGGGCAGATTTCACCTGTGGGCTTAAATCTAGACTCGAGGGAAGGCCCTGAAAACTGGTACCAAGAGGGTGGCCGTGAACAATGATCAGATGTACAGATCAGAGTGTCTATATTTAAATCCAAGAGGTTCTTGATATTAAAGGATGGAGCATGATGGTAGAAAAAGAGAAGAACCATGTACTTCCATTAATACTAATGCCTGAGCTTCCGAGATTTTAGGACTGGATCAGATTATTTCGTTTGTGCTTTAAAAGATCACACTATCTATGTTTCAGAGAAAACAATGAAGATACAAACAACTTGTAAAAAGTACAGTATTTAATAACCTGTAGAAAAATTCATAGAAAAAGTTAGACATTCTAGTCTTAAGGGTGACAATGGAAATGTAGATAATTTAACAGAATGTGGTATTGATACCTATACATGCTCAGATAGAGAAAAATGTCAAAGATAATACCCATGTTCTCAATTTTCACAACTGGGTAAATAGTTTTTATAATAAAAACACAGAGGAATAATAGTTTACAGACAGATGATGTTAACTTCATTTCAAAGAACTAAGAGTTTAAAATATATATGGGAATCAAGATGAAGATGATATCATAAAAACATTGGATTTTGTTATCTAAATAGAAGTATGCTGGAGAAATAAATATGGAACTAGCAAGGGATATTTAATGAAACCTTTGGAGTCAATGTGATCAGCTGAAGTGTAGTAGTGAGAAGGGAACAGGGTTGAGAAAAGAAGTGAATAAAGCCATTATCCTGGCCTCTCTGGTGGCCTAAGGGTTAAGTCTTAGGGCTGTCACCACTACTGCCTGAATTCAATCCCTAGCCAGGGAGCTAACCCACATGGGGCAGCAGACCTCTCCTGTCTCACCTGCTATGCCCCTTGGAAGTGTATTTCAATAAATCTGCCTGTTCTGCTCCCCACTGTCTCTGCTGAATCCTCTCAACCCCAGCACTTTTGGCCTATACTCCGGTTCTTCTACACAAAAATTAAAAAAAAAAAAAATACAAAAAAATAAAGCCAACATCTAAGGAATAAGAACTTGCAGAGCTCTTCATTAATAAATGTATCTGGAAACAGAGAACTCATTTAAAACAGAGTAAATAAAATGAATAATGTAAATTCATAAATGTTATTCATAAAATGGATCAATAAGATTAAGTATAGGTTAACCTTTAACAGTCAACACCACCCACTAATCCTAAAGGCATAAGCCTGAAAAGACATTCAACAATTTTAAAAAATATTTAATTCATGTAATACTTGAGACACTATAAGTACCCAACTTCCCACTCTGTGATACTCTGTAAATGATTGTTGTTAAAGGAAATCATGCAAATTTGTCTTATTTGGTAATTACAACTGAAATTGAAATTAATTGATTACACTATTATATATTGTTTTATTTAATTGTGTTACAATAACTTAAATTATGTATTCTTCATAGTGTATGATATGTTATACACTATGTTAAGAATATAGTCATAATCTCATGTAATTCTCATGAACAATGTATAAAATAGCTACTATTATCCATCTCTTAGAAAAAGCAAACTGGAGTTTAAGGAAAAGATATAATGGCCATATTCACAGAGCACAGGGGTGGCAGTGTGGGAATTTTTACTTGGATTAATTAATATCAAACATCTTAACATTATAAATTTCTTTTGATGTTAGGAAAGTAGAGATAAAATTACTCTTAGCAATTGATTTAAGTTTGAGTGACCTTTCATGACTCTCCAAATAATAAACAATTTTAGGATATCCTCATATTGACTTTGTTATCATATGTTCACCACTGAAATAGTAACAAAATCAACTTTGAATTAGCTACTTCTTCTGCTACATAATAAGTGACTGGAATGTAATCAGTTTTAATTGAAGCATTTAAATATTAATTTATCTTGGTCTAATAGCCAAGAAATTCTTGGCACCTGTACTATTCAAGTTATGTAGAAAAAACTCATTACTTGAAAAAAATAAGAAAAATACAATTTTGAATACATGAAAATTCCTAGAGAACATTTAAAATTCAGTTTATTAATTAAATCATATATAATATAAAATGATTTTAAAATAAATTCATAGTGATAAGTTCTAGCTAAGGTAACATGATGTAGACAAAACATGTAAAACAAAAGAATTTTAGCTGATCCATTGATTACTTCCATGCAAAATTATATTCCTCAGGGAGGCGCAAGGGGTTAAGATGCAACCTATGAAGCTATCCACAGCCACTGCAGCACAAGTTCGATCCTCACACAGGGAGCAACCCACATCGTGCAGCAGACCTCTCCTGTCTCACCCACTGCTCCCCTCAGCAGTATATTTCCATCAATCTGCCTGTTCTGTCCCCACTCTGTATCTGGTGAATATTTTCACTCCCCCTCCCTGCACCTCTGGCCTGTACCACAGTTCTTGCAAGCATAAATAAATAAATCTTTAAAAAATTATGTTCCTCAGAACCAAAAAAGTATTTTCACCATTCAAAAATACTCCTAAACTTACATGTACACTAAATATTTTTAGTACGCTAATTTTTCCTTTAGCATAAAAGTAAATTTTAGCATCAATCCTATTCCTAATTAGATAGTCACAGCCACAGAGATATGACATTTTTAATTACTATAATAACTTTTAAATGTCTTCATATACTCTATTAAATATATAACTGAGACATCTTCATTGATTGTCATTAACTATGTTATGAAGTAGGTCATGCCATAAAAATGAGTACCAACACTGAGAAATGAAAGATGGATAGACAATATCAATAAACACCTTCTAAAGGTACAGCAGGAAACTTAAGCAAGAAATAAAACATGTAGAAAAGAGGAAAAGGAAATATTAACTTTGAGAAAATCAGTTCAATAAAGACGTTCTGATCCACTTATAAATACACATAAATGACATTATTCTTTTTTAAAATTAATGTATATGCACATATATTAAGGAGAGACAGCAAAAGAAGGAAAGAAATTCCCAAGAGGTAGACAGATAAATCTATCATATCTTTAACACAAGTTCAATAAACATTAAGCTTTATATGCATACTGTCTATTTTTCCATAATCATTAGCATCAATAATAAAATTTGAGTGAGTCAGAGCTGCCCAAAGCATGAATACTTTCTTCAAGTACATTAGGTCCTCTTAGATACTGCATCAATTTTTGCACACTCTGAGGGTTTCCAATTGGTGAATTACTTCTTTAACATATTGACCTTATATATTTCTATTTATGATATATTGTTTGTTTTTACCAACAATTCCTTTTATACACTCTCAGATTATAGATTCACTAAGATTTTTAATGAGGGGAAAGAAGTAGAATTACTGTTACCAAGCTGTTAAAAACTAACAAAAAAAGCTATATGCTGTCTGTTCTTCAAAGTTGCATGGTCTATCATAATATGGTCTAGTCTCCCACCCACCTGTACATTCAGTTTCTAGTAGTTTAATCACTAACCTATGCCTCAGAATGGCCTTTTCACTAGTCATTCCCTCAAAAATTACTTGAGGGCCTCCCCTGGTGGTGTAGCGGTTGAGTGCTGGGCTGCGAAGCTGCCCGCAGCCTCTGTAGTGCCGGTTTGATCCCAGGCCGCCATTCGAGGGTCCCACATGGCGCACAGACCTCTCCTGCCACTCCCATTGCTCCCCTCAGCAGTGTATTTCATCAGTCTGCCTGTTCTGCTCCCCGCTCTGGCTCTGGTGAATTCTCTCACCCTCCCGTGCTTCTGACTGTACGCAGTGCTTGTATAAATAAATAAACAAATCTTTAAAAAAAAAAAAAATACTTGATATTACCTGCTGTGTACCAGACAGTATATTTTGTGCTTAGACTACAGAACTGAAAAACTTAGTCCCTGATCCATTGAATTCATAGTCTATGAAAGAAGTAAAAAAAAGTCAGTAATTACAATGTGTTTTGTTAACCTGCTCTTATCAATGTACGCCCAGGTGCTATGAAAACAAAGG
Source organism: Talpa occidentalis (assembly GCF_014898055.3). Lineage (NCBI taxonomy): Eukaryota > Metazoa > Chordata > Mammalia > Eulipotyphla > Talpidae > Talpa > Talpa occidentalis. The sequence goes on from NW_023604861.1 coordinate 27,687,174, forward strand.
GAGAATGGCCTCAACAAGTGCATCAAATGTGGGGAAGATGTTGGGTACCCTTGAGATGTGTCCTCAAATCCATAGAAAGAAACAGAGTAAAAGTGTTCCATGCTTGAAGAATAGCATATAGGAATACAAAGCACTGATTTAGTTTTGAGTACAAAATCAGGAAATTGATTGGCATGATTTAAATGAAGATTGCATATGGGAAAGAAGCAAGAGAGAGAGATAGAAAAAGAGGCCAGAGCCTTGTACTATAAGCTAAGATTGTACATAATACCGCAGAAGAATCTTTTAAATTTGCATATTTAATTAGAATCTTGACATTGTTAATGGAGAGCTGAGTAAGAAGTTTCCCACTGAGGTAAGTATACATAGGGATTTACCAATGACATGGTTATGGATGTTAAATAATGGTGAAAGGCATCCATGTTATGATAACTGATGGCCAGTTTCTTTGGAATATTAAGGTGTCGGTGGGCAATTAGTGGCAATAGGATACTCATATGTGGATCTTAAGAGCAAGAGAGAAACCAACATGAAGAAAGCAACATTATATACATGGCAGGGTTTGGTTAAAGTCATCCAGGGAAAACTGTGAAATGTTAAATTTCAGATATTTCAAATGATAGTCATTTCTTTTTCAAATAAAATCATTCAAATATACATACTCACCCACCTCTACAGTGATTATTCACAATGAGCAATTACAATGGGCATGATTTTTATTTGACTTTCCATCTAATCTTAACACTATGTTCAGAGACAGATCCGTCTTGAAACCAACAGAGTTAAATATGAGGGTTACTCAATTTCCAAAAATAAAATAATGGTGGAGCATTGAATTCATGCACTCACATGATTTTTTTAAGTTTACAAAAAAATAGGACATTTTAACTGCAATTGGTTAAGATCACTGCCTTTTTCTATTCATCATCCTCTCTTGGTAAGTAACATGACTTCAAGCATTCTGGAGATATGGAAGAGAAAACTGAGCATGAGATACACTTACTTAGAGCTTAGTGAGGAATATTTATGTGATTCACAGTCACTTCTTGAATCTGCCAACAAAAAAGTAAGGAAAGACATATAGACAGTGCAGTGCAACTAATTGGAGAACTATCATGAGACCTTTCTGGATTTCTGTGATGTTTTTGTGTTTTGATCATTTTTTCAACTGTAATATTAAATTATAATTTATTTTCATTATATACACTTTTGTACTTAAACATTTATAATTTTGCATACTTTGTCAAAATGAACTGATGTCCAAGATTCACCTTCTAAAAAACCTTGTCATTTTCTAGTAGTGTCCTAGTCACTGCCGCGGAAAAGAAAAACAGTTTGAATTTTATTTTTAATAGTTCAATAGTGTATTGCTAACAAAAATGTCAACAACAGTGTATTGTTGGAAAAAAGGCATTGAATACCATTCAAAGATATTTTTAAGGATTTATGGATGTTTCACAAATATTACATTTTTAAAATGATTTTTAATCAACCAAATACTATTTTGATTGGTAACATTATTTCAAAAGTGTCATTTTCACTTAACAAATATACATGGATTTTGACTTAAAGGCATATTGGTCTATTATACCCTATTGAACAATTTTATTTATTGCCTTGGCAAAATGTTAAGTTTAGTAAAACAGTTTACATTCTCCTTACTTTATTGTCTCAGCAGCAAAAAATGCACTGAACAAAGTCCTTGGGGGAAAAAAATCAATTATTTCCAAGGTATGATGTGGCTGTAAAAAAAATAAACCTTGGTCTTTATTTTATTCAGCAAAGATACCACACAGACCTATCACATTACAGTTACACCCACTCTTAGGTGTTTTTAAAAGATAAAATGACCAAAAACTCCATAAAATCACTGTTCTAATATATTAAGTGTAATCCTTGAAGGTACTGATATTTAGAGATAAAGAAGAAAAGTCCATTTTCTAAAATGTCAATTGTGCAGTTTGTGCTGTCTGCAAGCATCTCAAAATTGCAAAATACTCCCTAGCAGACAATATGAGGAACTTTACCTTCCTATCTGAGTGAGACGAACAGATTTCAGAAAACTAATCACTCTGCATAGTGTTAAGTGAATTTGATATACATACATTTTGTTTGTGAAGTAATTTTATCTTAATTTATCAAGAATAATATTTGAAACTGCATTTTTTAGAGATTTTAGATTTCTTTATGTATAATAAAGAGTTCTGTAGTCTTAAAAATACCTGAATGGGTAAAAATTTTAAATATAGAAATATGCTAGATTATTTTCACACAAAATACTCTAGCTCCAAAACTAAGTATATGTCTAATTCTCTTGGAAAAATGGCCCTCAAGTATCTTTGAGGTAAATGTGTAATAATAGGCAATTGCCGCCACTGCATACTATTGATATGTATACCTTTCTCAAGTTTTCTCTAACCTCCTTTACATTTTTATTGAAATCACAACTTGGACACACAGGAACAGTAGTTGATCATAATCAGAAATCTGGGAGTTTATACAAATTACAGCACCAGCAGACTGAGTTTAAAAATCTGATTAGCCATATTATTCACACTCTGATTCCTGCTCTAATTATATCATATAAAATACTAAATTATTGCCCCTTTAAATATCTACCTATATTGTTTACTCACATACAATATCTCACCTTGCTTTACACCTATTCTAACATAAAAATATGTCAGAATACAATCATGTTATTTATTTTTTGTAACTGAAACTCAATGTTTGCTAAATTATGGACAAAATTATTCAGTTTTTAATCTAAAATATGTTTTATTTTATTTTTTTAAAGATGTGTCTTTATTTATTTATGCATATAAAAACTGGTGTGTAGGCCAGAGGCTCAAAAGGTGAGAGACAGAGACAGAATAGGGAGCAGAACAGGTGGATGGATCTACTGAAATACACTGTTGAGGGAAGCAGAGGCAAAACAGGAAAGGTCTGTTGCACCATTTAAGTTAGCTTCCAGACCAGAGACCAAACTCAGGTCACAGTGGCTGTAGATAGCCTGATAGCGCTGAGACTTTAACTCCTGCACTACTAGGGAGGCCCTGAACTATGTTTTAATTTCACATTGTAAACTTACTGTTTAAATTTGTATTTTATATTCACTAAATTAAATCTTGAAAATCAAACTCCAATTTTTCTTACAGAGCAATTAGAATTATTTTTAACTGAGTGATTGTGATTTTTTTTGTTTATAGTATACAAGAAACTGCCTGAAGCATTAGCTAAAGTTCTCCCCTTTAAGAAAAAAAGATCTATTGGTAATCCAATCATCTTGGCTAACAAATTTCAATCATTCTACATTTGGTTTGAGGATAGATTCCCTAATAAAGTACATATGTTTTACATGGCCTGGTCGATGTTTTGTTTTGTTTTGTTTTTTAAGTTTCCTGGATATTCTTCCTACAGGTATGGAAGAAAATGAGAGAAATACAAGAAATATTTTTCAAAGGCTTTATCTTGATCTTTGTAGCAAGAAAATAACTCAGCATTGCACAAAAGATGAGCTAAATTGGCACCCTGCCACTTTAATACACTTCTGTATTAGCCTGACCCTATTTGTACAGTTTGATTGGAACATTGTGCTGTGTGTTCCTTACAAATAGCTCAGAATAAATGACCCTGCAATGCAACAGTCATTATAAGATAATTTAACTCTTGCTTACAGGTCTTTACTTGTTGAAAGAAAAAAGGGAGATTATCCAGAACTAATAAGGTGGCAATGACATTCAGTAGAACAGATAAAAGGCAATAAAAAAAAGTGAAAGAGAGAAGGAAAAAAATGCAAGGGAATTAACAAATGATCCTTCTGTTCCATGAGTTAAGATTGATTTGCAACCAGAAAATAATTTCTTTATCACTGCTATGGAAAATATCAACATTGAATGCAAATTTATTTATTTGCATATATATCTGATACTGATAACACAACTAGTCAGGAAACAAAGAATGTAAAACCTGATAGTAGTAAGGAACAATTAAAAAAAGAGAGAATAGGGCCTCCCCGATGGCGCAGCGGTTGAGCGTTGGATTGCGAGGCTGCCCGCGGCCTCTGCGGTGCCGGTTCGATCCCCGGCTGCTCCCCGGCCACAGGAGGAGGGTCCCACATGGCGCGCAGACCTCTCCTGCCGCCCGCTGCTCCCCTCAGCAGTGTACTTCGTTCCTTCTGCCTGCTCTGCTCTCCGCTCTGGCTCTGGTGAATTCTCTCGCCCTCCCGCACTTCTGACTGTGCCCGGTGCATGTGTGGACAAAACAAACAAACGAACAAAACAAAATAAATAAAACATGCCTCTATTAAAAAAAAAAAAAAAAAAAAAAAAAAAAAAAAAAGAGAATATGTATTTTAATTCATGATAAAAAACAAGATAGAGTAAGTGTTCCTGGATTAAATAGATATCTAGGTACCATGCAAATGCTGAAAATTGTGTGCTTTGTGCATAAAAGTTTGGGTTTCTGTAAATAATACCAGGTTTAATACCTCAAATCATTATAAAACTATAAGCAGTAATGTAACATTATTAAAGGAGATATGGTATAGTATATGTTCACAGGGGTGACTCGTCTCCACCATAACGTCCAAAAAATGGTATCATAATGACTCTGAGAAAAGTTCAAAAGTAACACTCCCTACTGGCTCTACTTCTAAGTTTGAGCCCTGACTAATAAAGAAGGGAAGAATGGAGACTCTCTGAGCCAGTTTATTACATCTGTGTGATCTTTGGGATAAGTCACTTATTCAGCTTATATAAAATGCAAACTAATAGTGTCTGATTCACAAAATTGTTGATAGAATTTAAAACTTAATGGCTGTAAATAAATACTTGCTAATATTAGTGTGATAGACTTAAAAATATGCTTTAATTAAAATAGATTTATCACACTCATATATTGAATATATAGTATCTTTAAAAAATATTTTCCACTTGGTTCCTGGTTTCCAATTCAATGAAAGCGGATGTACTACAACATTTAAATTGACAAATCGCTAAAATAGAGAGTAAATAATGATAAATTGAAGCAAAGTATATCATACTTAGTTCCCTTATCTAATATCGATAAGTAGATACATGATTTTGCATATAAATTCTGTACATATAACATGTCATAATTAAAATATATGTATTTATCATAATATTTGGATAAGGCACTCATTGATTCTACACTTGATTCATCCATTAATTTCCTCCTTAAGAAATTAAATTTAAGGTAAATAACTTGGATGCTATATCAATTTATTAAAAACAAAAACATCATGACCAGGGCCTCCCCAGTGGCACAGCAGTTGACCGCTGGGCTGCGAAGCTCTGCAATGCAGGTTCGAGCCCCAGCCTCTGGGCGAGCGTCCCACATGGCACACAGACCTCTCCTGCCACCTGCTGCTCCCCTCAGCAGTGTACTTCGTTACTCTGCCTGCTCTACTCTCCCCTCCGGCTCTGGTGAATTCTCTCACCCTCCCAACCAGCGCTTCTGACTGTACCCAGTGCTTGTATAAATAAATAAATAAATCTTAAAAAAAATATCATGACCTTGCAGAGATAGTGGTGGAGGTGGAAATTTGACAGATTCAGATTTGACAGAGATTAACAGAGGTCAGCAATTTTATTCAAAGCCAGAATAATCTGGTATCTAACAGAATGCAACTGATTTTCTAGCTGAACTAAATTGTAAGGTTTTTGAAAAAAAAATTTAAATAAATTCAGTTGACTTTTTACTTTTTATACATCAATAGGAAGATCAATGAGAAATACAATGCTGTGACAAGATTCCTTCACCACAAAACTAAATAGAAATCCATTAAATGATATATCAAAATGTCAAAAGAATTTCTGAAAATTCCCATTTCCCTAGAATGTAATTAATTGACTATCAAAATAGTCATCACATTAGAAGACTGTTACAATGCTTCCCTGCATTGTCCATCCTTGGCAGCTCTGCATAGGCCAGTTTTATTTTTTTTTTATTTTTTTTAAAGATATATTTATGCATACAAGAGCTGGGATATAGGTCAGAGGTATGGCAGGGGTTGGGGGGGGGGGTGATGAGAGGATTCACCAGAGACAGAGTGGGGAGCAGACAGGCAGATTTACTGAAATATACTGCTGAGAGGTGCAGTGGGCAGACAGGAAAGGCCTGCTGTGCTATGCAGGTCAGCTCCCTGGCCAGGGATTGCATGGCCAGTCATTGTTTCATAGTGCTGATGCTTAACCCCTTGCACCACCAGGGAGGCCCCCTGCATAGCCCAATTTTAATAAGAATTCTGTTAAGTCAGTTTAGAAAGATTAATTCCACCCCCCTAATACACACACACACACACAAACACACACACACACATATCTGACCATCTTGGCCTGCCTTCAGCAGGAAATCTTGCAGTTTAGCAAGAATAACCCCTGCCTAATACCTCAATCAAGACTTCCTCTACAGCCACTGCAGCACCAGTTCAATCCCCTGCTAGCCAGGGAGCAACACACATGGTACAGCAGACCTCTCCTGCCTTGCCCGCTGCCCCCCTCAGCAGTGTGTTTCATTCAGTCTGCCTGTTCTGTTCCCCACTCTATCTCTGGTGAAAGCTCTCACCACCTTGCACCTCTGGCCTGTACCCCAGCTCTTGTATGAATAAATAAATAATAAATCTTTAAAAAAAAAAGTCTTCCTTACTATTTTAATGTGTCACTAACAGATTCTAAGCAAATCAATCAAAAAATGATTTTTTTACCTTCAACTTATTGTATATCTACCTCTATATAACTTAGTAATATAAGAGAAAATCTTTAATTAAAACAAAGGTTTATTTTAAAAGACGACATATAATTAAGACAGGAACCATAGTTTCTACATTCTCTTTTTTCTCTCTCACTTAAAATGGAAATAAATCTCTATAAGATTTAACATTTGAAACAAATCATTTTCATATTTTACATTTCAGTTGAAATAACAAAAAATATAAAAATAACCACAATCAATGGTTTTTAAATTCATCCTACATATAATAGTCCTGAATGTTTTAAAGCAAATTAGCTGGCAAACTCTTTGCACTGAAAAATTGTTGCATTTTTCTTGTCTGTGTTATTTAAAATTTACAGGTAGCATTATTTTAATTGGAAAATATCTCAACCTATTCTTATTTAGAAGTGTAAAAAGAGATAAGTTGGATTCATATGAAGACTGGGCTAATACTTCAATCATTTTATGTATGGTTAGGAGAGAAAATTGAAAATGTCCTCACAAATCATGGAAATGAAATTTCTTTTTTCATGCTACTTTTAATCTTAAAATTTTATACCTGAAAAGAAGGGTTACTCGGTATTATAGAAGTCACCACACTATCATGTCTTCAATTTCAAAAATTGTATCTATGATAAACTTTAGAGAACAGCCATATTTTTATGAAATATTCATATCAGAGACAAAGGGATCTTTCCAGATACATTAAAAGTTTAGAATACGGTTATCAAAATGCCATATTGTTAGCAGGCAGAATAGGGATTACACTGTTATAATACCATAGTGGGGTACATTAAATAGGCACTTGAGAAACCAGTATTTGTAATGCTGCATTGATGGCAGATGCACTATAACTACACCTGAAGAGGAGGATCCTATACTTCCAAAATACCAACAACAATGTAAATGAATGTTACTTCAATAAGAGGTGTATATATATATATATATATATATATATATATGTATATGTTCTATCTATATGTATATATATATTCTAACAGAGAAATATCTAGATTAGATGTTATTCAACCTAACATGAATATTTCACCTTTAAATATGATTACTTATGAAGTGTTTTAAGTATGTGCTCAATAAAAAGATAACTCCATAACTGCTGCCATATGTGGTCTATACTGGACAACACACTTAGATCTGTTCATGCATAGATTCATCATATAAAAATAACTTTCACTGTAAAATAAGCAGTAATTATCATATGACAACTCTGTGGCTGTGGCCCATTTCCTTTTTATAATGCAACAGATTAACAGAGACACATTTAAAACAGAGACACATGAATAAAATCACATTTAAAAATGGACTATTTAGAATTATTATTTCTCTGCATGTAATTCAAACTCAATAATTAAAAATCCGTAACCAAACCACCTTCAAAACTACTAGAATATATTCATTGATATGAAAATTCTCTTGGGTATGAATGAATGCCTGTGTGCCATGTGGATGAGTACTGAGTACATGTAACTATTGCAAGTATGTATTGTGTACATACATGAGCATTGTTTGTATGTGTGAGTGTGTGTGTGTGTGTGTGTGTGTGCGTGTTCTAGGAAACCATTTTTTGGTCAGCCCCGATTTATGCCAATTCAAATTAGAACAAATCTGGATGTGAGGATGATCTGGCTGTGACATCTGTCACCCACTGATCATCAGGGTTGATTCAGCTGATGTGGCTGGCTAGGTAGATGTCCCCTCCCTCCCTCACAGTTCCTGTCCAAAGATGTGTGCTGGTCGAAGAGGACAGCCTTTGAGAGGGACTGTTTCTCCGTCAAGGGTATAAGAGTAGCAGCACTCCCCCATTAGGACCTCCAAACAAGCTCTCAAATCAGAACAAATTTAATTATAGTTGTACATTATTCCTCAGAAATAAGGGAAATATTAAGGACTCTGGCTTTAAGAACAGTTCAGATCTAATGCTGCCATAAATTAATAAATGACATCACAAGGCATCCTAAAATATATTCTTTTTTTAAGCCTAAATATGATTCTTTTATTTTTTTATAATAAATTTTATTTTTATATTCCCCATACAATTGCAACCCCCTTATTTTGACCCCAATCCCTCCCCTCCCTCCCCCTATCCCCCCCTAGAGTGTCTCTGGTTCATAGTTTTTTGTTGATTTTGATTTTCACTTTCTTATAGTTATTCATTTTGCTGGTCCCTTATTTATGTTTTCTAGATCCCTGCTATGAGTGAGACCATCCGGTATTTTTCTTTTTCTTTCTGGCTTATTTTGCTGAGCATGATCCCTTCCAGCACCATCCAAAATATATTCTTAAAGTCAGTCATAAAACTAGATAACAGGCCTATTATTTGTTCTTATGTGATTACGAAAGAACTAAAATGCCTCAACTAATAATTCAAATTATACTGTACCACTTGAACCAGTTAAGTATTTCTCTGTACAATTAACACAGAGTCCTCCCCATCCATAGAATCTTAATGATTGGCAACCAGTTCCAACTTCTAAATTGAAATAACAGCAACCACACCTTTCTTCACCCATAAATGCAAAATAGTACACAGACCACACAGCTGGGATCAATTAACTCTAATTAAAAATATTATAGTTGATTTGGTATTAGAGCTTTCATTCCAAGCCCTTCCGTTCAGCACTTTGTCACTCAGCCAATTTCATTTATACCATCTGAAAACTAGCATTAAAAGGCTTAGGCAAAATGCAATCTAATAAAATACAAACAAAAAATTGAAAGTTCACCCCCCTTTTTTCCTATTTCAGTTTTAGTTGGGGTATAGCCAAATAGAAACCATTGAAAATGTTAAAGATGTTTTGAGATATTTTTTGATACACAGCTTATTTAAATTGACTAGATCCAAAGCAGCTACACTATGTCTATGAAAAAGCACTGTAAAAGAATAGTAGCTATTCAATAGCAAGATAATTAGAAGTAAATGGGAAATTATCTCAAAATGTAAAACAGTACTATTTCATTTTATGGCCTATTTTAACATGAACTGAGCACTCAGTTTGCCAAAAACCCTTTTGAAAGAGTACTGTAAAAATGCACACACCTGCTTGGAGGTAATTATAGCATTAACTACCTGAATTGCAAACAGTAATAAGCAACTGTAAGTACTGGGAAGTATTAGAATAGCTAGATATGCACTTTTCCAGGCATTATTTAACATGATGATTTTGCAATTTTAAGCCAGATATACTTTGCAAAAGCACAGTTAAATAAAATTTTAGTTGATGAATTTGAACAGATCATTTTAGTTAAAAGTTATTTTCTTAAAAAACAGAATTTAGCTGTTATGCAATATGTATCTAAATGTTATTGTATGGGCCTCCCTGGTGGCGCAGGCAGTTGAGTGCAGCACTGTGAGGCTGTCAGCAGCCTCTGCAGTGCTGGTTCCATCCCCACCGGCCTTGGAGCAACCCACATGGTGAGCAGACCTCTCTGGTCTCGCCTGCTGCTCCCCTCAGCAGTGTATATTGGTTGGTCTGCCTGTTCTGTTCCCGGCTCTGTCTCTAGTGAATCCTCTCACCCTCCTGTGCATCTGGCCTGTACCCCGGTTCTTGTATAAACAAAAAAAAAAATCTTAAAAAAAAGATAACAAAGGTGTTAAAATTGTATAGCATATATATAACATACATAGGTTATGTGTTTACATGTATGTGTATATATAATTCACATTTTTCAAATTTACCTATACTCAGCGTTTTCAAACAGCAAAACTATGATCTAACTCCCTTCATAAAATTCTTTTTTTTTTTAGTGTACAATAAGATGTTTGCACTGTATTCTTTTGTGGGTTTTTGTTCTTGTTTTTGAGGTAACATTTGTTTACAATGCTATATATGATTTAGAGAATAGGTTCATACCTCCTGAGGTGTATGATACCAAACCACACCCACTCCCAAAATACCCATAATCCTTTATGATAGACATTAGTTCCTTTCTCCCCTTGTTCCCATTCCCAGACCGTGTGCCCTGTCAGAAGCCTCAACTCGGCAGTTATTCCCCATTTCTTAAACCCCAAATCCCTAAGATGGCTTTATATTTCTGTTATGAAAAAAGCATTTCAGGGCCTTCCTGGTGGCGTAGCAGTTGAGCGCTGGGTTGCGAAGCTGCCTACAGCCTCTGCAGCACTGGTTCGATCTCCAGCCGCCCGGATAGGGTCCCACATGGCACTACAGACCTCTCCTGCCTGGCCCGCTGCTCCTCTCAGCAGTGTATTTGTCAGTCTGTCTGTTCTGCTCCCCGCTCTGGCTCTGGTGAATTCTCTCACCCTCCTGCGCTTCTGTCTGTACCCAGTGCTTGTATAAATAAATAAATAATTCTTTAAAAAAAAAAAAGCATTTCAGTTAACACTACAACTTCACTCCCTTCTCCCCATTACCATCTCTTCCTAAGGACATGGGTAATCTTTGTTTTAGTCATACATTGTTATTTTAATTCCTTTTCTGTTCTTTGTTCTCTTTTGCCTCTGGGCACTGAATGTGTTATTTCCTGTCTCTGAATACATTTTCTTAGCCGAAAACTTTTACCCCCATCTTATCCTTGTGCCTGGAAAGTCTCTCTCAGTGTCACCATGCATGTATTGGTGCCCAGTCTATATGCTCCAGGCAGCAATTGCCACCTCTATCAACAGTACTTAAATTGTTTGCCTATTGGTCTATCATCTAACTAACTATAAATTCCATATGATAAGGAGCCCTGTCTGTCTTATCTAATATTTTATTCCTAGCCCTGGCACACAGTAGAAATCAATACAATTGTACTAATCATGTGAATGAATGATAACATCTTAAAAAAAGTAAGGCATTATTTGAGAGAAAATGAATGTCTGGATTTTTAGGATTGAGAGTCTTTGTGGGGTAACAGTAAGTGAGGAACAGAGTATTTTTTTTTCTTCCTACTGTCCTTTGAGAATGTTATTTCACCTTCATGTGATGAGGCAAAATGAGAATAATGATAGTACTACCAATCTCACAGGGTTTTCATAAATTCAAATTAATTAACATATGAAGGTACTTAAAAATATGCCTGACATTTCCTAAGTGCTTTATTAGTGATATGGTTTGTAAAAGAAAAATTGCAACAGGTCAGTTAAAAAGGCAAGGAAGACTTTATTCAAGATTATTGTAATAGAGGAAAGAGATTATTATAATAGAGGAAAGAGACTGAACTCAACTCCTTTGAAACCAAAGGCAAAAAGTATTTTTAAATACTCTGGTGCACTAGTGAAATAGCACTGGAGGGCATTATGGGTCAAATATGATAAGGTCATCTCTGTTTGCTAATTAGCACATATAAGTTAGGCTAGAAGTTAGGCTTCTATCCTCCCACAGAGAATGGAAGAAAAAAAGCACCATTTTCCCTGATGATTACATTGCAAAAGGCTTCCTCCCAGATTCTTAAAAAAGGATTTTGGAAGGGTTGTGCAAGATTTATATCACAAAGGGGAAGAGGAAGAATTTACCATTGCAAGTATTCCATAGTAAATGCTATAAGAAAAAGGAGGTCAGAATGAACCCTGTCTCTAATTCAATCATGTTGCAGGGAACAC
>NW_023604861.1:27699565-27728225 GCF_014898055.3 Talpa occidentalis
TCATCTCTAGTAATTTCACGCCATAGTAAAAAGACCACTGCCAGGTTCTCTTAAGTAAATCAGACATTTAGGGGCATCACTATAATTATATGTTCATATAATTATATATGATATAATTCATATAGTGATATAATTCACTATAATTCATATAGTGATATAATTATATATCACTATAATTAATGTTAACTGTATTCAGTATCTATTTTTCAATTAACTAGATGGAATTTTGTCTTCCCATATTTAACATGCATATGGTGCATACTGCTCTGTGAAACTTAAATCCTTCAGTTTTGCTTTACATGATTAACATTTCACCCAGCTTAATCTGTATATTTGATTTTAAACTTCTGGGATTGTCTGTGATGCATGCTTTGAATGAAAAAATAACAGCCTCAACTCTGAGGAGATGATTTTGTTATGGTCTTACTAGCAGAACAGATCCATCTGCTCTCAATTTTTTGCACTTTACCATTCACTTGTATATGTGTATGTGTGTTTCATTCACATTTTGGCTTCTGCAGAAAGCTTCGGTTGCCTTTCAAGCACAATAAGAAATGCTGTCAGTTTATTCATCTGTTCCTTCATGCAGTGGATTGAGAAGGAGGCCGGAAAAAGTAACCATAAATTTCTATTTCTGAAAACTTCCTACAACTGTATTGAATGAGACAAAATTAACAAGCATAAAGACAGCTCCAAGTGTGGTACATTTTTTTTGGGGGGGGGGATTTAATGATCATATCATATGATACTTAAGATATTATCTTACCCATCAAAATTTCAAATAGTTAACAAATCTGCTTGTCTTGGCATTTATTCTTTATTTCTTCTTTTTAACATTCTATTCATTATTATCTGTTGCTAAAATAGTCTATGCACTTTTTAAGCAAGAATAATCCTAAATAAACAGACTTTTAATTTAATTTCTAATATTCCAGCTGTGAACTGTGTAATATAGTTCATGCTTCTTATGGTAAACCTTTGGCAATTCTTAGAGGAAAATAATATTTCCTCTATAAATTTCTTCCCTCATCCAGTTGCTAGTTCCTTTTGAGGGTATGGCTTATATTATCAACCTATATCCTTACAAAAAGTATGAAATAACTTTTCACTACCTTGAAAAACAGTATATAGTCTTATAACTTCTGATGCTGGTGATCAACTGTTAATTTTATGACATCCATTTAAGAGATTTTCAGTTTCTTCTGAACCAAGACCACCTACAGATATATACATACACATACATACACATATGTAAGGTGTGGAGTTATAAAACAAAGCTCAGTGAAAAGATGTTTGGCATCATCAGCCATTAGGGACATGAAAATTAAAATTGAAATTAGGTTTTACTATATACCTATAAAAAGGCAAATATAAAAAAATTGTGATAATAAAAATGCAACTAATTGTGGAGAAAAACCTGATCACTCACTCATTAATTGTGGAAATGAAAACAAAAAAAAAAACACTCTGAAATGCAGTCTGGTAGTTTTTAAAAACTGAAAGTGCACTTGTCATATGATTCAGGAATTGCACCCTTAAATATTTATCCCAGAGAAGCTGAATGTTCACGTAAAAACCTGTACTCAAATATATATAACTCACAACCTCAAGTTGAAAGCAACCCAGGTGTCCTCCAAATGGCAAAAAAAAAAATTGGACATATCTACATATGTCATATACATATACATCCAAGGAAAATGACTAAGCAATCAAAAAGGATTGATATATTCTACAATCTGAATGGATCTCCAGGTAATTATACTGAGTAAGAAAAAGCAAATCACCAAAGGTTAAACACCAATGTTTCCTTTTATACAGCATTCTTTAAAAAAAACAAGAGAGGAAATGCAGATTGACATTTGCCAGGAGTTAAATATTGGAGAGTGAAGGAAGTACATCTGAGTATAAAGACATAACACAAGGGATTCTTGTGATAACAGAACAGTCTTGTATTTTTGTTATTTTTACATCAATCTACATACATGACAAAATTGTACTAAGCACATACACATATACACAGATAAGAGCATGTGAAAACTGATGAGTTGTGAATAAGTTCTGTGAAACTAGTATCAATGACCTGGTGGTTTTATTGACACAATGCAAGATGGTACCATTCAGGGACTGTGGGTGAACAGTGGAGGGTGCCTACCTGCACACTTTCTGAACTTTCTAGGAATGTATAATTCCAAAAGTTAACAAGAACATGTGCAAGACCAATACATTTTAAATTCCAAAGATTTTAATCTAGGAGGTGAGAAAGTTACTAAGAACAGATATTACAATGAAGTGTGAAAGTACTAAGAAATGATATTATAGAAGATTTTGATAGAATTAATTAAATTATCAATAAGATTAAGAATGAAGTTGAAATGAGTGACAAATACAGAGCAAAATTTAAAGGTAATTTTTCTTTACATGTATAATTAACAAAATATGTTTTGAATCCAACCCCCTGGCCTGGTGACACAGTGGATTTGCCTTCTTGTTAATGTTATTTTTCCCTAATACATTCTACCGAAAGATTGGCTGATGAGTTTAGTCTCTAGAAGAAGATAATGTGGCATCAATTAAGCAATACCATGGCGGGGACAAAAGAGGTGATGGATAGAGAAAGCATGTTTGAAGAGGAAATATTATGTCCAACTTTACATGAAGAGAGAAAGGAACCAATGAGTGAAAAAAATAGAGACAAAATGTCAGTAAAGATTATACTGATTTTCTCCACTGAATGATCACAACCCTGCTTGAAGGGCAATTAAAACAACCACTAGGTTTAAGAATATTCCTGGTCTATCTTACAGCTTGTCTTGCTTTTCTCAAAATGTAGTTTGGAAAAATTCTCTTTTTTACGCAAACAGTACTCCTGCACTGGAACTACATGGGTCCTCATGTTTTGGAATAGAAGTTGATAAGGCATGGTAGTGGAACAAAAAAAATTGAAACATACTCTCAAAAAGACAGTAATAGGTCCTAAAAAGTCTGGAGTTAATGTCAAAAAATATTACATGAGGGCCTCCCTGGTGGTGCAGGGGTTAAGTCTCAGCACTATTGCCTCCACAGCCTGAGTTCAATCCCAGCCAGAGAGTTAATCCACATGGCACAGCAGACCTTTCCTGTCTCGCCTGCTGCTCCCCTCAGCAGTGTATTTCAGTCCATCAACCTGTTCTGCTCCCCACTCTGTCTCTGCTGAATCCTCTTGCCTCCAGCACCTCTCGGCTACTCCCCAGTTCTTATAGGAATAAATAAATAAAAGTAAATCTTTGAAAAAAAAAAGTACTACATGAAGCCTTTGAGAGAGAGGCTATGTGAATAACAACTATCACCAGAATGAATTGTGCTTGAAATTAAGAACGAGCAGCAAAGCCCAGCTGCACTTCAGCAAGTTAGAGCTCCTGATGGTACAGAAGAGATAAGGAGCTCTCATCATAGGTGAATAACAATTTAGAAGTCATTGTTATGAACTGAAGTGTGCCCCACCCAAATTCATATCAAATGCCTACTTGCCAATGTGACTGTTAAATAGGATTTGGGGTGGGACCACAATCCTGTGGAACTGACATTCTTATATGAAGAGAGACATCAGAGAGTCCTTTCTCTACTCCCTTCTCTCCTGTCATCTACACAGAGGAAGGTCAGTGAAGGCACAGTGCAAAGGTAAGCATCTATGAGACAGGGAGAGAAATCGCACCAGAAACCAACCCTGACAAGCACTTTGATCTTAGCTTTCTAGTTCCAGAACTGTGAAAAAATTATTATTATTATTATTATTATTATTATTATTATTATTATTATTATTATTTTGTTTAGGCCACCCAATATGTGGTATTTTGTTATGGCAGCCCTAGGAGAATGATTCAGCCTGTATCTCCAAAAATTGCTAAATGTACCCTGCAACTTATATTATAAAAGAGAGTCTGATGCACAGAATTCTGAATTCTGAACATTGAATTGATGAATTTTTAACATAAATAAGTCTGATTTGATGCAAAATGAACTTTAACTTGAAAAAAAAGTTTTCCTGCAGACATAAGTATAAAAGGGGTTAACAGAAATATAAAGATGAGCAACAGATGATATACAAATAAATGGCATAATTCAGTGGCAAATTTTCACTTTAAGTCCCACCACCAACTTTCTACAATTATGTGCAAGAAAAAAAAAAGTTACCTCAAGAGAATGAAAATATTCACACCACAGATTTAGTAAAAGTGTAACAAAATGTCTACAGTAGAAATTTGACACATACTTGCTATTTAATGATGAGTATTTGTTTGTGATTTTGGTATGTTATACTTCAGTACAAGTTTATGAATTGGTACTACCTCTTAATCTCATCCTATTTTTGAATCTCACTCCCTTGTAAGTGTTTGCATTTATATCATAGCGTGATACCAAAAACAGGACAATGTAATAAGTCCCAACATTTTCATTTATACTTACCAACAATTATGCTTTATGTTAACATAATGAATAGAATGGTGTTCTTTAGCACCATCTAGCTTACTTTTCAAGCAACTCGCAGTAGTTAAATTTATCTTTTGTTAACAATTGGATAATAACTTTAGATATTATAGTTATGGAGGTCTATGAACACAGGTCAAGATGACAAAGTATTAATGCCATTAAAAAATACTGTATGCAAACTGCTGCTTTCTCATATCATTAAGTGATTTGGCTTTCAGTGTTGTAATAATGTCTTAAGAAATAATTTTCTTTGTGCTAATTGCCAGAAATACTTCATCCCACTTAATTCCTCTTCAGTTGCTAATACTATTTAGAATTAATGTATAATTTATTAACATAGATTGAGAGCACATTTAAAAATTATTAATGTTCAAGATCTTTGTATTGTGAAATATTTGTTATTGGCATTAACCTAATAGAAAGAGCTAAATCATACAGAGTAGGGAAACAAAATTTAACATGACGATCTATGTTTAATTGATTAAATCACAGGAAAATAAAATCTACTGTTTAAAAATTTCTTCCAGAAGGAAGCATTTTGATCAATTTCTAATTGCTGGTAATTCTAGTATTTCCTAGTAGTTTGCATTTCTATTCTAATATTTCAATTTTGCTATTCTGCTTGTGGTCCTTACTTTTCATGTCATTTTATAATAGCTGAATGTTTTTATCTAATGTGTGCCTCATTTCAGCCAAGCAAAGCTATTTAGGAGAAACCATGGAATTCTGAGAAATGCAAGATATGCATTGGTGTAATGTTTTGTATACGAACCCTTGATAATTACTAGCTAGAAAAACATTAAAGCAATAGGAATGTTGAACCAATTAAGGTTCTAATAAGTTAATATGAATATTTTTCAAATATTAAATATTTTGATATACTTTAGTTATGAGCATATAATTTGGTGACCTTATTATAGGTAAATATACAAAACATATTTAAGAATAATTTATCCATCTTAGATGGTATTTTGTTTGAGTACAGTTTCAAAGTTTATTTTTGTTGTTAGATTTTTTTGAAGTTTCAGGTGTACAGCTTTATATTTGAATGTCTATATATACTACACTAGGATCACCACCAAAAGTCTAATTTCCATCCAACACCATATATCTGACATTCTTTACCCATTTACCTACCTCCCCTTTTCTTACCCTCTGGTGAGTACCATTCTATTGACCGAATCTCAGGGTATGTTTTCATTTTGTTTTGTTTTGTTTGCTTGCTTGGTTTATCTTCAAACATGAATGAAATGACACAACATTTACTTTCTCTGTGTGACTTATTTCACTTAGCATAATCCCCTTAGTACCATCCATGCTGTCACAAACGACAAAACTCAACCAAAACAAACTCTAGAAATATGACTGCAGAATTTAGGCTACTAGAAAGGAAGCAGGGTGGGTATGGTAATTAAGGGGTCAGGAGATCCAAAGGTCTTTGGTAAAGGACACTCTGTGCTTTGATGATGGGATGAGGTGGTGATATGAATCTAAGGAGGTGTGAACCTATTCCCATAAACCGTATAGTGTTGAAAATCAAGGTTACTGCAATAAAAGTAATGACATTGTGCATAAGAAGAAGCATAATTTTAGACATATGGTTGGGCTAGACCACAAAAGGTTTCCATAAGGCAGGAGAAGATGTTTCAGCCATTATTTTCTTCTCTCCTTTTCTTCCCTTTCTTCCTTCTTGTGTGTGTTTTTTTTTTTTTCCTTCTTTATGCCATTAGTGCCAGCGCAACTTAACAGTGCTTTTATTAAGGTGGAAATAAGACCTATGTAAGGGCATGGGCAAAATCTGCATGCTTGGAGATAATAAAAGTGAGATTTTCTAATTGATTAGTTAGTTTGGAGAGTGTAGTTGATAAAAAAAAAATGAGTATCTAAAGAAACAATTAGTTTATCCTTCACGATTGTATGCTAGTTTTTCTTATTAATAGAATACTGTGTTGCCTTTCACAAAATTGAAAAATTGGTAGAGATATAATTTAAAAGACAGCATCAGATTTTCTGGTTTTTCAGTTTTGAGATGTTTGCTTCATTGAGGTAAAAAGTAAATAATTAGCGGCATGTGTGTAGCATTTGAACTAGAAATCATATCAGAAAAAATAGCTTTTGGAATCATCTGCATCTATGTGGATTTTTTCCTTAGAAATAAGCCAATAGTGCTATGAAAATAGTTTCAATCACTGTTTTTATATGAAGTATGAATAAAGTCTATTCTTTCAGTTTTTCCATTTAAAAATAACATTAATTATAAGCTATTTTAAAACAAAGGAAGAAAAAGCAATAGAGCCAACAGAAATGAACATAGCAATTAGCATTTTTATTTATTTATAGATTTTTCAATGTAGAAAACAAATTATAAAGGTGAGAATGTTTAATATATAACATCATCAAAGCTAAAATATTACCAATGTTTTCTTTAATTTGAAAGTTATATTTGCTTCACTTCTAATACCAGTTCTACTAGGAACACATCCTTACCACATTTACTACTTCCAAAATCCCTGTTTTCCATTATACTTTCTTTACAGTACTTTAGACTCAACAACCAGGTAAATGGTAGTAGCAGAAGTGAAACTGGATAATGTTTAGCTAGATTCAGTGTACAGGAAAAATATCACACAGAGCAATGTGCTTCCAATCTGCTCCTCCTACCCAAACATTTCAAGTTTTCCTTCCATCTCTATTTGAATGCAGTGATTCTTCTGTACTTAATTTAACTGACACTATTTTGCTGATCGCCAAGCTTCCATATTTCCCCACATTACCCTCCTAGCATCTGCCTTTTTCATTCTTCGATCATTGCCTATAAGATTAAAAAGTTTTTGTTCTGGAGCAAAGCCTTATTTTTTACCCCCTGCTCTGCCAACCTGGAAACAGCTCCAGATTCTTATATCATATTTATACAGAATGCCAAATCCTGTTCTCTTAATTGTCTCAGCTGGGGAGCCAAGAGTGCATAAAACAGTTGGTGGGGAGTGTGTATATAGAAACTGTGTAGGGCAGACTTTGTGGCAAAATGCAATGCTGTATTAAGAATTTTTACAGTTAGGGGTTCTCCCCTCTAGAGCAAACCAATACAACTGGTTCTGTTATAACCCATTTACTGTATACAACTATCTTCCATAAGGTAGACTCAAAGTCATGGAGGCAGAGCTATGGCTATAAAGATGTGCCTGACACAGGGCAAGCAACTTATTTTAATAAGCAACTGAAAAAAAAAAAAACAAAAACACAAAAAACATTTAGGAAATGGAGAATTTGTAATTCTGCTCTTCAAACTCAGTGAGAATGCTGCTATGTTTTGCAGTTCACATAAAAATTCAGGTGCTATTTTGATCATTTGTACGTGTGTATTTAATTCATAATGAAATCTTTCGTTTTGAGGCTCTTTCTGTTTTAAAACTGTGAATTAATTTAGATAACTTTCAAGTTTAATTCCAGGAAAAAAAAATTATGAGTTTGAATACTGTCTTTGTTCTCATATTTTGCCTTAAAGAATAAAAGGTCGTATTTACTTTGTTGTTCCTGAAATGTTTTTATTCATGATGCAATACCCATCCATATATACTTTCTATTGATTTCAAATTAGATCCAAAACTTTGATGAGTCATGTGGGACATCAAACAGGGGGTATGAAATTATTGGCTTAGTGTCATATTCTTTATTTGTAAGAAACATAATAATAATCATACTTAACATTTTTCTAAATTTATAATATCTTGCTAATGTTACTTTAAAGTAATGCTAAATCCCAGAGTATAAAAGTTGTATACTGATGAGCTATAAGCAAAATGTGACAGAAACATTTTTGAATATAAATGTATCTCCTTTTTCTAGAAGAAAAATTGATTAAAATGAATAATGTGTAAATTGTTAAGGAATTTAAATTCAATTTTTTAAGGAATTTAATTACATTGGAGAAAGTAAATACTTAAAGTTGATCTGCTATATAATAGAAATTTTATATCTTGGTTTTATGCTTCTGGACTATTAGAGCGTTGACATTAGGGTTTCATGACTTTCTGATCAGAGATAAAAGTAGTTTGTAATATAAGCAATGTAACAATTAAGCAGAACTATGTCATTTATTCATGCATTAAATGTATTGATAGTCTATGATGTGCCACCCACTGCTGATATTGCAAGGGTAATTTGCTAAGCCAACATACACATAGATAAAATTTACATATATATATACTATATGGCATAATTTACAAATTGAATGAATTGGCTGAAAGAAATAAAATTGCTTAAACTCAGTATAACAAAATGTACAAAACAGAGGAACAAAGAATACATTTTATAATTTGCTAAGAAACTGACATTCAGGAAAGAAGGAAAAAAATATCAGTAGAGAATAATATGAACAGAAAAAATGACTACAGCCAAGTTCTTTCACTTTTCGTGACAAATTCATTTGATTTTGATTTGCATGGAAAGTGCACATCCATCAATTTGCTTTACTCAGAGTTGGTTCTGAGGGGGATTTTGCTACACTGTTCTGGAAATTAGTTTTCAGAGCTGCATATACTAGGATGGGAATCCTAGAATTTGTTTTTAAGTAAATGCCTTTGAGATGATAAAGAAATACAAAATACACAGCAACAAAAAGTTATTTTCAATCAAATAAAATTGTTTTTCATTTATTTTATTTCTCTACTTAATAATAAAATAGTTTATATTTTCACCAGAATCTTTATTATATCAGCCCAGATTTTTCTATTTCTCATGGGAGATTAGCCATTTTCCTATGCTATACATTGGGGAAATATTAAAGAGAAGTGAAAAAATTAGTACTTATAAGATGCGATGGTTCTAGCTGATAGGAGCTCAAGTGAATTGCTTCTCCCTTGTATTTCTCAAAGGAAACATGAATTTTGGACGTTTATTCATTTCTAATCTACAAGATATATGTGATCATGAATACTGAAGGATGACATGAATGTTAGCACATATAAAAAGAACAAGCATGTCAGAACATTCAGCTATAAATAACAATGATAATACTCACGAGAAATTATAAATAAAATGATAAAATTTAATACTTTAATGTTTATAAATTTTAAATAGTTATGAGTATAAAAAGTTATTATGAGGACACTAAAAATGAGCTGTTTTAATTAATAATTGAACTTATAAGGAATAATCTTCAAGTGAATTTAAGGTAAAATGAGAAAAATTGTGGTGGAGAACTTTTTAACAAAAAGAGCTCTGCTTCAACTTTAAAGGGAACTGGTAATCAAATGAAATCTTTCCTGTTTCCTGCTAACAGAGTCACAGGTCTGGTGCAGTAAATAATGCAAAGTAAATGTAAACAACAAGTTTTGCCTCTCTAAAGCCTATCTAGATGAGATTACCTAAAGGAGGTTACATTTTAACAAGGCCAGACAGCTACCAGGCTGATGGATCTTCCCAGGCACCCTTGAAAACCTGTCTTTTGTCACAAACTTTTGTGCTTATTGACTGATATTATCAATGTAAGATGGTTATGTATAAAAGAAACCCTTTTTCCCTAGATGGGTGCTCAGACCTTATGTTTGAGCAGGTCCCAGGTCTGGGACCTCATGCATGAGTAATAAAGCTTCTCCTGACCTCATCATTCCTGAAGTACTGCTTGTCCTTTCCCTGCCTGGGTAAAAGGCTAAAATTTATTTCTGCAACAAACTAAGGTAAGGATACTTTAAAATAATCTTTCATCATCATCATCATCATATTTTGCCTCTCTGTTTCTCTTTGTAAATATAGTCAATTAACTCAACATAGTAGTTTCGTAAGTTATAGATTAAGTATAAGACAACACATAGATAGATAACATTTACAACTAAAACATACTGACATTAAATGGGGTGTATTTTAAAATGTTTGTTGATTCTATAAATTATTACATTTACCTCTATTTTTTTCTCATTTCTTTAAATGATTCTCTTTAATAGTGTTTGATAAAATGGCACAAACAATAAGGTCTAGTGTGTCTACAAAGCATAAGGTTGAAAGCAAAAATGAAAGCATAAATAAAATGAATAATTTTAGGTAGACCATCAGCAAGTTAATAACAGTAGTTCCACATTTGAAATACTGAGAAACCATAAAAATTCCCTCCATACAATTTATGGTAAAAGTATCAGCTTAAATGTAACAATGTTATAAATAATAATAAAAAATCTGTCTATGCATTTAAACTATAGCTTTTCTATATAAAACTCACACATGCAAGAGAGATGGAAGATGGTATGAGAGTAAAGTCCCATCTGAGCTCCAAGGAGAAAAAAACCAAGAAGGCCAGATAGGTACTGAATCTGGAGACCTCTATGACTGGGTTGTTAAACTGATGTTCTTCAAAATTGCCAGGGACAAATACTGACTGAGCACCACAGAAGAGATGTGGAAAAAAATGTTATCTCAGGAAAACAAAGAGTGAGAAGAAGGAGCAACAGCTAATGAAACTGTGGTTCATACCTGTGCCCAAGGAAAGCAAAGCTGAGTGCTGAGGATCTAACCATAGGACAAACAATCCTGAGTGCTGTGACCAAGCAGATAGAGAGGGGACCGAAAGAGGAGAAAACAAAGTTCAAGAAGGTATGGCTCACTCTATCAGTTCCTTCGGAATAGGTGGATATGGGTTGATTGATACTGGACCAAACTGATAAGGCTGTATTAGAGCACACCAGGGAGGCACGAGGGGGCTAGCACATATAGAGCCAATACACACATCTGAATTCTGGAGAAAAAGGTCAGCAGCACAGATGCAGGCACAAGCCAGGCCAGCACTAAATAGCACCCCATTAAAGACAGACCCCTCAAGGTCCCCTCCACTCACCAATTACCCAGTTACACAATAACTATCCCTGTCATACAGCGCCATCTACTGGAAAAGTGGAAGCTCTGCAACTTTAATTTTCGGAAAGTAATTAATGGGTAAAAAAGGTCACAAATGGCAATCAGTGCCCCAAAGGAAATTTTATACCATAGAGAGAGAAGAAATTTCCAGACACCAAACATAAGGCATGGAAGATTTTTTTTTTATCCTGTTACATACAGAATTCGAAATTGCCATGATAAATGAATTACAAGAAATGGAAGAAAACATACTAACTGAAGTCTCAAGGAATAAAATGAACAGAAAATTGAAATTGAAGCTTTAAACAAAAAATAATGAAGTTTCAGACTGTAAAAAGATTAATAGAGGGTATAATTTTTTTTTTAGAGAAAGCTATGGGAGTGTAATAAATTAATTGCAATACCAACTCAATGACCTTTAGGGTGATAATACACAAATAATTAAGGTAGAATAAGAAAGAGAGATACAAAGAAAAAATGCAAAAACACTTTAAGAATTATCTGACTCCATGAGGAAATGCAATATAAGAGTAATGGATATCCCAGAGAGAAAAAAAGAGAGAGAGAGAAAGAAGGGAACAGATAACTTATTTAAAGAAATAATACAGAATAATTTCCCAAACCTGGAGAAAGGAGTACAATGCAAATACATGAAGATATAAGAACATCGTAGTACCTTAACAAAATGATATCAACACCAAGACATATAGTAAGGAAATTTACAAGTTTTCAAGGCAAAGATAGAACACTGAAGCTGGCTACAGGCAAAAACAAATAACTTATAAAGGAATCTCAATCAGCCTACATCTCACTTCTCTGAAGAAACATTAAAACAAGGAGAGAATGGGACAATGTGATCAAAATACTTAGAGATGAAAACTGCCAGCCAAGATTACTCTATCCTGCTAGGCTCTCCTTTAGATAAGATGAAGAAATCAAGGCTTTATCAAACAGAAGTAGAAGTTTGCAATCATTAGACACCAGCGCCCCCAAGAAATCTTGGATTTCTTTCTTATTTAAATATAAGAGAAGAATATTCACAAAGAACTGAACAATGAAATAAAAATAATCACAAAATTAAGTACAAAATGGCATTTGCAGAACTTCATACACCAACAATCATTCTAAATGTAAACAGAGTGAACTCACCAATTAAAAGACAGAGTATCTGGCTGAATTGAAAAACAGAATCCAACTTTCTGCTGTCTCTAGGAAATACACCTGAGCTCTAAAGATAAACAAAGTTTGAGAGTAATGGGTTGGAAAACAATCCTACAAACAAATGTATACAAAGAAAGGCAGGGACAGTCATACATCTACTTTATCTAATATAAGCAATGAACAATATATAATAATTAAGGAAGTAATACATCAGGAAATATGTTTGATGGAGGACTTCAACACCTCACTTTTGCCAATGTTAGATCAATAGACAAGAAAGAAATAAGGACACAGTGTCTTAAACAAAGAATTAGAACACATGGGATTATTCAATATTTTTAGGGCACTGCACCCCCAATTAGCTAAATACACTCTCTTCTCAAGTGTAACTGGGTCATTCGCCTATATTGACCACATATTGTTTCACCAGACAAATAACAAATTCATGAAGAATGAAATCAACCATGCATGTTCTATGATCATAAAGTCATCTAACTCAGAATCAAACACAAAATTAAAAGCAGAAAAAAACCTCTAATATGTGGAAACTGAACAACATACTACAATGGTCTTTCATAAGAGAAAACATTAAAAATATACTTTAAGACAAAAGACAATGAGGACATAATCTTCTACAACTTAAGGGACATAGTAAGAGCAGTACAAAGAAAGAAATACATAGCGATATAGTCCGACATCAAGAAACAAGAACTCGAATAATCTTATCTTCCAACTTAGGGAAATAGAAAAAGAAGAACAAACAAAGGCAAAAGTCAGTAGAAGAAAATAAAATATTAGAGTAGAAAAAAAAGGAAACATAAAAAGACAAAAGATTAATCAAACTGCTTATTCTTGTAAAACATTTAAAAAATAGACAAACTTCTAGTTAGGATCATAATAAGGAGGGGGAAAACTCAAATAGTATCAGAAATGAAAGAAGAGAAGGTTAAACAAAAAACTCAGACATTCAGAGAACTATAAGAAATTACTATGAACATGTGTATGCTAGTAAGCTGAATAGCTTAAAAAGGATGGGCACATTCTTAGAAGTATGCAACAATTCCAGACTGAATCAGGAAGAAGTAGAAAACACAAACAGAGTAATTAGGCAAGCCAAGGATATGAAAGGAATATAAATTGTGAAAAGAAGTAAAGCTGTCACTATTTGCATATGATAAGATAATATACACAGAGAACCGTAAAGACTCCACTAAAAAACTAATTGCAACAATATATCAGGTCAGGATACAAAAAGTGTGATAATCCAAAATCAATACACAAAAATCACTTGCCTTTCTCTACACATAAATAAATAAATAAATAAATAAATAAATACATAAGTTAGAAGAAAAAGAAATTAAGAAAACAATTCCATCAAAAAGAATAAAATACCTATATATAAACTTTAAAAAGGAGGCAAAGGACCAATGCAAAGAAAACATTAAGAAATCATTAAAAGAAATGGAATAAGACATAAAGAAATGGAAAGATATTCCCTGCTCATAGATTGGAAGAATTAACATAGTCAAAATGGTCATCTTACCAAAAGCAATATATAGATTTAATGCAATCCCTATCAAAGTTTCAATGGCATTTTTCAACTAAATAGGACAAACATTACTGAAATCCACATGGAACCACAAAAGACCCCCAAATAGCCTAAGCTCTCCCAAGAAAAAGGTGGACCAATGGTGGTATCACACTCCTTAACTTCAAACTATACTGCAAATCTGTAATAATCAAAAGTATGCTACTTGAACAAAAACAGGCACACAAATCAACGGGATAGACTTCAGAGTCCAGATATAAACCCACACATGTGGACAACGATCTATGACAAAGGAGCCAAGAATATACACTGGAACAAAGAAAGTCTCTTAAATAAATAGTGTGAAAGTCAGAGCTGGATAGTCACATGCAAAAGAAGGATTTACCATATGACACAACCATTCTGCTCCTCAGTTTCTACCCAAAGAATACAAAAACTCTAATTTGAAGTGATATATGCATGTCTACATTTATTGCGGTAATATTTACAGTAGCCAAGCTGTGGAAACTAAGTGCTCAAATACAGATGAGTGGATCAGGAAGATGTGATATAAATACACAATGGGATTCGACTTAGTTATCCAAAAAGATAAACTTGTAATTTGTAACAACATGGATGGAACTGAAAGAAATTATGCTAAATGAAATTGGTTAAAAGTAGAAAAATAAATTCTAGATGTTATCACATATAAATGGATCAAATAAATGGTCAGAAAAAGTCAAACTAACAAACACCTTAAATGTAACTATAGAATGGAGGCTACCAGAAGGATTGGAGAGGAGTAGATTCCTGAGTACACTAAGAAGGGAGCAAAATGGACTAATGGGATAGACTATGGGTGTTTTGGTGATAGGTGTGGTGTGTTAACACCTTGAGGGCAGAGAACCTTTACATCTAAAACACAGACATGGATGTAAACAAATGATATCTAAAAATAAAAAATAAAAAAATTCAAATTTGAAACAAAGAGCAGCAAAGTGTGTGTGTGTGTGTGTGTGTGTGTGTTTGCAGTGCAATGACATTTGGATAAAGTCTCCTCTGTAAAACACAGATCTGACTGTGACTTCCTTGCTTTAAAAAACATACAATAATTTCTCACTTCCTCTATAACACAATTTCAAATCTTCAGCATGAAATAAATGTTTAAGATCTCAAATTTAATCTTTCTTTTTTCTTGTCTAAAAATTTCTAGATTCTTAACTTACAACAGATAAGTCCACTTGCCATTTTTTTACTTTTTCAGACTTTGCCTATAGTCTTGAATTGCTAAAAGTCCTGTACTCCAATTTCTAATTATCAAAAAATAAATCTTAAGTTCAAAGAAGAACTTTTCTAAATTTTTTAAGCCCTGAAGGAAATTACAAATTTCATTCTCCTCTGCACCTTTTTTTTGTATTTAGAACAAGTCAATAAATATTTCCTTTATCTCTATGTAACTCTGCAGCTCATTTCTGTTTAAGCTCCTTGAAACCAGAGACCATATAATTTTGTGAACCATAGTACCAAGTTTAATAGATACTAAGTTTCCAACAGTTATTTAATGAAATTGAATTATTTTTTAAAGATTTATTTATTTATGCATATAAGAGCTGGGGTATAGGCCAGGGGTGTGGGGGTGAGAGGATTCACCAGAGAAAGAGTAGGGAACAGAACATGTAGATTGATTGAAATACACTGCTGAGTGGAGCAACTGGCAAGACAGGAGAGGGGCTTGAACTCCTGCTGCAGTGGCTGTGGATAGTTTCATAGGTTGAGTCTTAACCCCTTGCATCACCAGGGAGACCCTTGATGAAATTGAATTAATGCAATTATGTATTACTAGTAAAATCATGTTAATAAATATTTCATTATTAAACATTACAATTTGTTTTTTCATAGTTTTTATCAGAAATCTGCAATAAACCAAGTGCTTGAGTGGTTCTATTTGCATTCTTGATGTTTTAAAGGGCATATTGAAAAAATGTTCAACATCACTTGTCATCAGGGAAATGCAAATCAAAACTACCATGAGATACCATCTTACACCAGTGAGAATGGCACATATTAAAAAAACTAGCAACAACAAATGTTGGCGAGGGTGTGGAGAAAAAGGAACTCTTCAGCACTGTTGGTGGGAGTGCAAACTGGTCCAACCTCTGTGGAAAGCTGTGTGGAGATTTCTGGACCTACTAAACATAGAGCTTCCATATGACCCAGCAATTCCACTCCTAGGTATTTACCCAAAGGACACAGAAACATCAATTCCAAAGAGCACCTGCACCCCTATGTTTATAGCAGCACTGTTTACAATAGCTAAGCTTTGGAAACAACCCAAATGCCCAAAAATAGATGACTGGATCAAGAAGATGTGGTACATATATACCATGGAATATTACTCAGCATTCAAAAAAGATAAACACATGCAATTTGCTGCAACATGGATGGCGCTGGAAGGGATCATGCTCAGCGAAATAAGCCAAAAAGAAAAAGAAAAATACCGGATGGTCTCACTCATAGCAGGAATCTAGAAAACTTAAATAATGGACCAGGAAAATGAAAAACTATAAGAAAGTGAAAATCAAAATCAACAAAAAACTATGAACCAGAGACACTTTTAGGGGGGCGGGGGCGGGAGGGGAGGGATTGGGGTCAGAATGGGGGGCGGCAATTGTATGGGGAATATAACAATAAAATTTATAAAAAAAAAAAAAAAATAAATAAATAAATAAATAATTACTTAAAAAAAAAAAAAAAAAAAAGGGCATATTTGATACTTCTCTGCTATCAACTTTCACAGAAGAGGATGCTCCATGTGGAGAGGCAAAACATCTTCAAAGTCTCCTGCTGACTTAGTGAACACTGAAAATATTTTCAAATACTAGTGGGTACTTAGGACTTATTTGTTATCAATGAGGATTAGATTCCTAAACATTTATTAAATTGTAGATAAATGTATACTTTAATATAGTAACAGCATCTTTTTCAAAGAGTGTAGGATCATTGCTACTTGCAGTGACTAACCTATTTAGTTTTACAATGACTTTACAATTACAAGACATTCACAAGTATTAAAAATATTTAAAACCTCTAGATGATCATAGAAAAATATTCATTTATTAGATATATTTCCTTCTCTAATTCTGTTATCCTACAAAATGTTAGGCCAATAGTAATGTGAAGATAAAATAGAAAGTTTCAGTTTCCAAAGATGTAATGAAAATTTCCAATTATTTCCTCTAGATAAAAATAATTTGTCCAGAAAATTGAAAAACTGGGTGTGTATTACACTTGTATTAGCAATACATGAGAATATAATTTAACAAATTAATGTAGATTAATATTATTACCTTAATAATTAATAATGTAGATTATTATTATCTTAATAGTAAGTCTATTATTTAAGATAACACAATCCATTTATGTTTTTTTTTGTTTTCTGGACTTTTATATTCTTCTTTGCAATCATATCATTGCCTCAAATATGGAGGTGATTGGTGAGTGTCTCAAATTTTAGTTATCGGCACATTTTCAAATACTTATTGGTAAGTGTAAATATGTTAGAAATTGGGAAATTTAGCAATTCAAATATGTATATTCATAATGCATTTGCTGATTCATTTGCTCAGCCATCTTCTTTTATTCATTTTTTTTCACTCATTCAACAAATAATTAATGTATTCTGACTATCCATCAACATTGAAAGACTCTAGGAACATAATGAAAAACACAGACAAACAAGCAATCATTTTACTTAAAAGTTAATAGAGAACCTAAACAAATGATAGATCATAACTACCTATAGGGTGACTAGATGATTGATATACATAGGTAAGTAAGGAGGGAGAGAAGTAGGTAGTAGACAAATATATAAACTTAACTAGATTTATTAATGTGAAGAAACACTAAGATACAACTGAGTATCACAGAATTTCCTTATTGGCATTTGAGAGTCATATTAGATCTATTTCAAAAACAAAAATCTATAGGAGGTAGTCAAGTGAAGAACAGAGATGAAGGACATTCCTTGGAAAGGGAAAATGTTTGCTTTTATGAAGAATATGCCTCTGTATTCAAGAAACTATCAGTAAAAAGAAAACTCCACAATAAGTTGGAGTGGTTGAGGGAAAGTTTTTGACTACAAGAGGGATGAGCTTGGTAAATTAGGTTTGAATAGAAAGCAGCACAGAAGCTGGAGCAAACCTATCATCTTTGTAAATTAGCTTAGTTATTATTAAAAATGATTAAATTATTTGAATCATAAAAAATGGAGAATTAAGCATATTGAAAAATGTACTACTTTATGAAGAATAAATTAAGGTGGGATGTAGATCTGAAAGTGGAATAAGACACATTTTAGAGGTTTAAAGTCATGTAAGATAATGACCGCTGTATTTGAATGGGTGTTATGGAAAACATTAAATGTATGTTTATTTTACATTTTAGAAGTCTAAAAATTGGTAAAGTTTTAAAGACCAAAGTAGGGAGAAAATGAGCAGATATGATTAGGTCAAGATAATCCCAAGCTATTAGGGAAGCCAACCCGCTGGATGAAATAAAATTTATTGATATGCACAATGTAGAGAGACTACATTGCTTCACTAAATGAGGAGTGCTGAGTGCAGAGTGAGACTGGGAAAATGATAATAGGAGAGGTAAATTAGGCATTTAGTTGTGAATATATTGATTTTAAAATGGCTAAGAAGTATATGTACCACTGGAATTAACAAGAATATAGTTGAATACATGGGTCTGAATTTTCACAGATTAAGACGTATAATTAAAGACATGAAAAGGCATGACTTCACCTAGAGCTACAGTGGACATAAGAAACAAAAGAATATTAAGACAGAATTTTGAAGAATTACTGTATCGACACATTAGAATTATCAGTTATAAGGATGAAAGAAAACTAAGAAGAAACGTGATCTGATAGTGGGTAAGAGAATAGATTAGTCAAAGAAATGTTTATTTAATTGTATTGAGTGTTTGCTAAGTCGCAAAACTAACTGGCTAAATAAGCAAAAAAAATTCAATTTTAATATTACTGATTCCTTTGTTTATATTTGAGGCAAAGTCTTATATAATTTGCCTGCATATATCATGCCTAGAATTAAAACTAAGGAGCACTTGAAATATTAATGAGTTACATTGCATCGATAGATTTTAAGATAAAACCCTTAGAGAAAAATAAAATTGCATATGTATTTTCTTATGAAATGAAATTGATCTATAGTATTAATTAAATTTAGGAATTGTTTATATTTAATCACTCTTTACAGAGCATTACTATATTATCTGAAGTTATGAAAAGGAAATAATGCATGAGGTTGTTATCAATTCTATTAAATAATTATGGTACAAAAGTCAATTAGCTTTTGATGATAACATTTGGAAATATTTGAAGTTAACATTTGCATTAATCAGTTTATATCAGGTAAACTCTTGAAATCCTTAAATGTGTAAATATTAAAATTAAATTTAGTAAGGAGAAAATCTTGAATGACATTTAAAACAAAGAGAACTATTCTTTTATCTGTAAAAATTCCAAGTTTTGCTTCAAACACATTCATGTTTAATAGCAATTGCTTTAATCAAAGCAAAATTAATCCTGTTTCATCTGTATTTAAAAACACCTATGCAGTTTTCACAGAATTCAAAGATAGATATATATGGGATTCTGTTTCCTGCCTACTCCATTATTGCAGGATTCACTAGAAAAGCTCCAGTCTTACCAAAGCAGCTGCTCGCATTTAGTGATAATCCTCTGTACTATTAGCGTTGTCTTTTGGGATAGGAAATTGATTACCTGACCTTAGCATAGTGAAGACTTTGCATGTGCCTTGCCTTCTGCCTCAGGAAGTAAATCAGTTATGTAAACATTGAAAAATAATTGAGAGAATAAAGATGCGTTGGCAAGGAAAAATAAAATGAAAAAAAAATGAGGCCTCTACTATTTTTATTATTCATAACAAGTTACAGATTATAAAAAGGTATTTCCTTAAATAGTGATTTTTATGGTGAACTTTTTATATCGTTAGCACATTTATAAACTTATAGGAAAAAGCAATAACATTGCTGCCCAGGTTTTTATCCAATGAGACTAAGGGTTTTTCAACCAGCTTAGATTTAGATACTCAAAAAGACTATGACAATTTCTATTCACAACCTGAAGGGAATCGATCAATTACTATATATATATATATATATATATATATATATATATATATATATATATATGTGTGTGTGTGTGTGTGTACATATATACACTAAATATATATAATATAGATAAATACATATATAAATATGTATAAATATATACATATACTAAATATATATGAGTGTATATATACTAAATATTTCTCTTCTATATATATACTAAATACATATATACTAAGTATTTTCTCTTAATCATACTTGAGTAGAATTTTTCTCTGATTTATGAGTACTTTGAACAACACAAATCATGACCTCAGTGCTTGTCAACCTTCTGTGTTCAACAGTACTTACAGAATCATCCTACTTTAATTTATTTAGGTATATTCAATTTAAAGGATGTTTGACTTGTCCATTATTATCTCATATATACATTACTAGGCATTCTTGATAGATGAGTTTCAAACCATGTAGTTCCTTATATTTTTGGAAGCAGAAGTCAAACTAAAATAGCATTAAGAGGGCCTCCCCTGGTGGCGCAGCAGTTGAGCGCTGGGTTGTGAAGCCGGACGCAGCCTCTGCAGCGCCCGGGGATCCCAGGACACCAGCGAGGGTCATATGGCACGCAGACCTCTCCTGCTGCCCGCTGCTCCCCTCAGCAGTGTACTTCAGTCCTTCTGCCTGTTCTTCTCCCCACTCTGGCTCTCGTGAATTCTCTTGCCCTCCTGCGCTTCTGACTGTACCCGGTGTTTGTATAAATAAATAAATCTTAAAAAAAAAAAAAACTAAAAAAAATTTTTAAAATAATCAAAAAAATATAGCATTAAGATATCTTGTTATTAGGTGGGGAAAATTCCTGCATTTTTAAACTTAATTTATCCTGTGATTTTATTTCTTTTACTCATTCTAAAAATATTTTAAATGTTGTAAAAATCAGTGTTGGAGCTTTTACTGAATTTGCTAAATTATATATTATTTGGTGACATGGGTTTGTTGATGATTTTGAATAACATTATTAAGTTGTCAATATCACCCTTTAATTATTTTTAAGTAATATTTTGTAATGTGACTATCATTTCCAAATTTGATTTATTTCCCAAGTGTCTTATAGTTATTGTTAATGGAAATACATCCTTCACAATTTTTCCATTTTGAATCTATTTGCATATAAGAGATTATTCTGACCCGAGATAGGCCAATTATTGACCTCAGTCCCAGAACGGTATTTGTACATGTAGTTTGTTACATCACAGAAGAGCAACCCTGAACCAAAGAACCTGAATCTTTTTTTTTTTTTTAAGATTTATTTATTTATACAGGCACTGGGTACAGTCAGAGGTGTGGGAGGGTGAGACGATTCACCAGAGCCAGAGCAAGGAACAGAACTGGCAGAGTGACAAAATACACTGCTGAGGGGAGCAGCGGGTGGCAGGAGAGGTCTGCGCACCATGTGGGACCCTCCTCTGGTGGCCGGGGAGCAGCCGGGGATCGAACCGGTGCTGCAGAGGCTGCGGGAAGCTTCGCAACCCAGCACTCAACCGCTGCGCCACCGGGGAGGCCCAGAACCTGAATGTTTCATAGGAGAGAATAAGAAAATGTGTTATCTGTTCTGAAGAAGACAGAGTGTCTAGTTTCTAAGACTCTTAATTAAATGCACATGCTAAGAAAGATTTCCCCAAACACAGGGCAATCAGTGTCTTTGCTCACAAGACATGCACAAATGTAAGAGATTTAAGTGTCTCCCCAAAATATTCGCTCCTTGTTTCTACAACATCTTGGTCTCAGTTTTGTTTTCACACATGTAAACTGCTCTTAGCCATTCTGAATAATATGACCAGCAGAGACTGAGATAAAATCTGTTCTATTTGTCTCACACAGCATGTAATTAAAGCTACTATCTACAGGACACCAAGCAGCAGGAGAATTTCTCAAAAGGAAATTCACCAAGGAATCAAGCTCTGGCTCATTTTGAAGAAATTGTGCTAGTCATCTGAGACTGATGTGATGTGCTGGTAATACTTTCCTAAACACTTGCAAATTT
Source organism: Talpa occidentalis (assembly GCF_014898055.3). Classification (NCBI taxonomy): domain Eukaryota; kingdom Metazoa; phylum Chordata; class Mammalia; order Eulipotyphla; family Talpidae; genus Talpa; species Talpa occidentalis. The sequence goes on from NW_023604861.1 coordinate 27,721,762, forward strand.
TTTTTATTTTCACCCCTAACATGTATGTCACCATTTTAGGAGGGAAATAAATTAGTTCTTAAGGTTGATTCCAGATAAGAAGCACAGTTCCAGATGCCCATTAAAAGAAGGGATGGCTAGAATTATTGGTGCTCTCGAATTTATCTACATATACTAAGAGGCATAAGTTGCCAGTGTCTCCTTTATGGCCTCTCAGATGACAAGTAAGTCCAGGAGTTCCTAATTCAAATGACTAAGTCTAGTTCTTGCTTTTGGAGAGATTGCATGAGGAGTTATTTCAACCTGTCCAATGTGTTCATACCCATGGCTGAATAACACAAAGAATCAAGAAAAAGCCAAGAGGACGGGAATGTAAAAGACATTCCTGAGCTGTTGACAGGTATTCTGTGTGGGAGATGCAGGATCTTGGGGTCGCTCCTTTATGTTTCTGATATACTGCTTCATAAAGATAAAGAGACTAGAGATCAAAATGTGGCAGGTTTTTCCTGTCTGCTAGAAGAATTGTGCTTTATAAATATGCCCACTTGATCAAGAAACTGTTTGGTAAGCAGGTTTCTAAATTTTATTAAGGATTATATCCTATCTCTCCTAGTAGAGATTTGATAACAATTCAATCTGACCTCATGAAACTGGCTTCTGACTTGCCAACTCACAGGCATCATCTATATAATGACATCATCTGTATAATGACATCTTAGGGCATCAGAGATAGAGGCACTCATGCATTGTCTTGACTCACCTACTGAGGAAAACAATTTCCAAAGGAGTTTGTCTCACTAATTTCTCTCCATGTAGCTCTCTGCTACTTGTGGTAAAGTGATATGCTAATTTGCAATTCCTTAATTTCGGTATGTATTCAGATGAAGAAGCAATGATGTATATTGATTTGGTTTGACAGGCCCATCCACAAAGTCATATTGTCTCCCTTCTTCATGGTAAAATTTCCCCAAACAGCATCTGCTGAATTTGGACACTCCTGCTACATGTTAACTTTGGTGCCAGCATCTAACAAATGGATCAACATTCTATTTCTTCCTCTCCAGAAGTAACTCAGAATTCAAAATACACAGAAATGTATATATGGTTTTCAGTTCTCATTGTAGACAATGAATATTTGGTAAAACTCTAATCATGTTTCTCCTTAAAGCATGTTGTGTCAGGGGGAAGAGATAGAGAGGGAGAGGAAGAGAGAGATTATTAAGGGAGCAGAAGAGAGGAGTTATTTACCAGTAAACAAGGTTTTTATCTTACAATAGCACCCACTACTCTATTAGCAAAATCAAACAAAGAAAAATTGAAAAAAAAAAGGGCCCAACTTCATTGTAACAAAAGATAGCAAAAATGATGGATTTGAAGCAAATAGAAACTAAGTCAACAACTGGCATGATCCACACTGTGCTAATTCACTTTCCATATTTATCAGTTTTTAAGCCTGACAAGATGCAGCTATTCTTCCTCCCAAAATGCAGAGGCAATCTGATACAGTTCAACCTTCCTCCCAAAATGGAGAGGCACCTGTAGCCATCTCTGGCTCTGATAATTGCCTAGTTTCTTTCACAGTATGGAATGAAGATAAGTAAATGTTAGGTTTACTCTGACAGAAATTTAGGAGTAAAAATAAACACTAAATTATGAAGTTAACTTCCTACAAATTGTATTTAAAACAAATATGGGAAGAATCACACAGAAGCACAGATGTTTATGTATGCTTTCACACATACATATAAAAAGGAAAAAGAGGATATGGAAAAGTACTTCAATAATCATTGTGAGGCCATAGAAGATAGATACGACTTTTTCCTTCTATCATCCATTTTCCTTGGTCTAAGTTTTTTGCCTTGTAGATTTACATACATTTTTATGTTTTAAATATCTGGATTCTCAAAATTTCTACCTTTTTTTGGAGATGCTATATATTTTTTTATGAATTTTCACTATTGGAAATAAAGTACTAAGAGGTACTCTCAGAGAATCCTTCAGTCCCCAAACATAACCTTTTCCTGTCACTATGTAACTAACCCAATATCTCTTGGGTAACCAGAATTAATCATTCCAACCAGGACAGCAACTCCTTTATTTATTTATTTATTTATTTGTTTGTTTGTTTGTTTGTTTATTTATTTATTTTAATTTGGACATGTTATTTTAGTGGCATAAATATCCCAAAATGACCAGGTGTTGATTTCATCTTCTACTTCAGCGCAACCATTGTTGAATATATTAGTGGAAACATTATCCAACTGGGAATGAAGACCTCTAATCTTTCAGAGGTAAAAGTAATTGGTTCAGGAAGCAACACCTCTCCAGGCAGGCTATTAGGAATAAAAATAGAGGAGGCACACCCACGTTCATCCCTTGATTCCCAGGCCCATGTATTCTGCTTATGGGGGAGAAAGCACCCTATTATGGTCTCTTACTGAAAGTATATCCTTTATCTTTTAAGTCAAAATCCCATCTATTCAGTATTCTTTATGTCCTCATGGCTACTATACTTCTATGTAATGAAGATTGAGTTAAGACCAGTTAATTTAGGAGCCTCCAGGGTGCACAGGGGTTAAAGACAGCACTATCAAGCTATTACCAGCCACTGCAGCATGAGTACAATTCCCAGCCTGCCAGGAGGCAACTCACATGGTGCAGCAGACCTCTCCTGCCTAGCCCACTGCTCCCCTCAGCAGTGTGTTTCAGTAGATCTGTCTGTTCTGTTCCCCACTCTCTCTGGTGAATCCTCTCACCACCCCCCCACAGCACCTCTGGTTTACACTCCAGCTCTTGTACACATAAATAAATAATTCTTTAAAAAAAAGACCAGTTAATTTAATGGGTGCAATATCACTGTTCTTCCTTTACTGAGAAAATAATTTCTTAATCAGAAGAATAATGTTCTATACAATATGATGAGAGGTCATGAAAAGATAATATTTGAAAGATAGTGTTCTTTACGCCCTTTGATACTGTTGCTGGCAGAAACAGTATAGGTGAAGAAGGTAAAGTCATATCCAGAATATCCCGTGAATATAAATCTCTGCTTCTTAATGATGGATAAAATGCAGTGAAATCAACCTGTCACCAGATGACTTACTGGCTATCTAGGCAGTGGTTCCATATCATGGACTCATTGCTGGACTCTGTTATCAGTAGATTAGTAGCTGAACATTAGTGGTAAGGGGCAGTCCAGGTTGTTAAACCCATTAACAGGCTCCTTTAAGCCATCATGCTCACTTTGTTATGTGCCCATTCAACAAGTACTGAGATATCTTCAGAAAGAATATGGTTCACATCCAAGAGCATATTGTTTATTTATCTGTTTACTAGGATTCTCTGATTCAGTGCATGACTTTTAGGGGGCTTTCAAATATATTTAAAGTCCAAGCCTATACTGAAAACTTCATTGACATACCTCTTTTCATGTTCAAATACCTTCAAAATCCAAAAAGGTTTACCATATATTACACTGCAAGTTATAGCAACCATTCTTCACTCATGGATGTCTAGGCATGCTATAGACCATTAAATTCCCCCAAACTTATTTTTTGGTAGCAATTTCCTAAGATTTGTTAATGTTCATATCCTACCCATTATTTACAAGGGCTAGAAAACTTTTTCAGTGAGGACAATATGATTTTAGATATGTGGTGTATAATATATCTTTCTCAATTATCCACTGTTATAGTATAAAAAGAAGCGTAGTCAATGTGTAAACAAATGTGCATGGGTTTGTTCCAATACATTTTTATTTACAAAAGATTTAGCCTACAGGCTGCAGCTTGCCAATATCTCCTGCAGCTGCCATATGTCCTACCAAGATATTCAAGTAGATTCTTTCTAGTTTCTACTCATTAAACCCAATCAAAATAATGTAATTGATAAAGAACAGTGTGTGATCATTTGTGGATTAGGAATAGAATCAAAGTACTTACAGACGGTATTACAGCAGAGAGTTAAACTGATATAATCCTGAGGCAAAATTGAGTTTTTGTACTTCTAAACCTATCATCGTGCTGTTTCCCTAGGTAAGTGAAAATTCCTTCTAATAATTGTTTGCAAGTTGATTTGAAATAAAAACATTTTAGTCAAATAAATAACAACAAGTTTGGGAGGTATGATAATTTTCCTACAAAGCAGACTATAGCAACAGTCATTGCAACTGAAGTTATAACCAGATTAAATTAGAAAGTACCCCATCATTACTTAAATACCACCTGACTTCTGTACAGACTCAAAAGGTAAATAAATGGAATTAGTAGATGTCACCACCAAATGTCATTTAACACATTTATTGTTGTGGTAGTAACACCAAGGGTATAGCACTGCTCCTATTTAACGATCTTTCTTAGAGGGGACATTAATATGTCATGATAATCAAAGGAAAATAGGAAAAGACAAGGAAAACGAACATCCCCTTGCCAGGCATTTGCCTCAGAACAGCTTATCACAGCGTTTTCAAGAAAGTTTGAAAGCTGACCTTCGGGAATATATAAGCAAGCGTGATACTGATACTAGCAAGGAAGTAATCCAGATGTCTAAATCCTCAGTTTCATCTGAGTGCAAAATTTTCATCCCCATATTTTACTCCCTTAAATTCATACCCTGTCACTTGAGAAACTTGGTGAGGCTATGAATTCAACTGACATTGTGTTTACTACACAATTAAATTTTGTGTTTATTTATAACATTGGTTTTGAAGATATAAGAAATAACATATTATTTTATAAAGTCCATGGAGTTTTCAGATTGTAATTTAAACTGAGAGTTAAATACTTGAGTGTGTTATTTTCTTTCTATAAGCAGTGCACTACATTTTAAGAAATCCAGGTAATACCACAGTCAGGCAGTTATCCATGACTACTTCCACGACCAAGTGAAGCAGTCTCTTGGCCTCCCAAAGCACCTGTTTCAGCAAGAATTTTATCACGATCAACCATACGTGATAACTAGATAAGTTAGTATCTAGCTTGCTGGTGATTATTTGGAAGGAGCTCAATACTACACTGAAGCTCAATCCGATTCCATGTTAGAGAGTTTGTCTCCTGAGCCACTCCCAGAATCATTCTGCGTCAGTCAAATTCAACCATGAGACAAAAAACACTCAGAATTTAAAAAAGGAAATTTAAAATAAAGGAAATAGAACTGAGTCTACCAAATGGTGGAGGGAGGAGAGAGAAGAAAGTGGGAAGGGGCACAATGGACTATGGTTGGAGACAATGGGCATGTTGTAGTAGGTGTTGGTGGTAACAGCACTGGAAGAGGAGATGCTATACCTCTAATGATATAAATATTGGTAAACCAATCTACCTCAAAATATCAAGTAACATTAGTAATTTATCTATACAAGGTGGTTGGCTATTAAAAGAGGTAAGACATACTTGAAGAGAACCCCATTAGCAAATTCAAATATGAACTACTATCTATAGACTAGGGGATAATGATGAAAAAAAGCAGAATCCTTCCAAAAGATAGAATTCCAAATTTCTTTAAAGAGGCTGTGACAACTACAGAACTACAAAAAACCCTACTGGTCTCAAAACTAAACCTTCCTGCACACCAGAAAAAATCTCTCCACAAAACTGCAAGAGAAACAAAAGTTTTATTATTGAAAAAATCATGAAACTAGGATGTGATTTGCAAAACACCCAGAAATTTTATTATTTACATATTTAAAAAATAATCCTGAATAAGAATATGCAACAGTATTATTGTTACATACAGTTCATCCTGAATCACTTGGCTACTCAGGTAGCCACTTGATATATTAATAGCTTTTAGAAGAAAAAAAATAATTTCTTGTATGTAGCTGTGACAGGGGTAAGTTTACAATTTGGAGCAGACACCCACCCGCTGTTAGTTTGCTCCATCCTCCCAAGAAACTGGGAATATCAAGCCAAAATCTTGCTTGACAAATATCTCCCAGGCCTTGATGAGGTTTCTAGCTTCCTATGTTACTTTATTCACCATTTAAAAAGATCTGCGTAGCTTTCAAAGAAACAAAGAAAGAACTTTGGTTTAAAAAGGTGGGGGGGTGAGAGTGTGCTTTTATTTTCAATAGGGGAATTTGAGACACTCATTTTTGCTTATATTTTGCTCTTATGAGTATCAATGTATCTCAGCCACAATGCTGAATGAAGGTTGAATAAAATGAAAAATTGAAATAAAAGTAATGCCAGAAAGGAAAAGGAAATGATTGTCCCTTACAGTCATCCTAATGTTTTCTCTTGGCAAAGTTGAATGATTTGCTACTGTAAGAAGAAATTTTAGAAGATATTGATCCAGTGTCATAAAGTAGATAAGAAATGGTAGATTAGAGCTGTGAAACAAAAAAAGGGATACCTTGCACACATACCAAATACATATGATACTCCTTTTTTCATTTAAAAATATTATGGTCCTGGATATTAATTAGAGATCACCGGAGTATACAAATGCTTACATTATTATTCTTTACAGCTGCAAAACCTCTATTGAGG